>NW_011887893.1:182018-208084 GCF_000806365.1 Fopius arisanus | reverse complement strand
TTAGATTGGATTTGTTGATGAAATTGAGTCTAGGTTCTCGATAGTTTTTAATAATCACAATTAGTTAATGTTGAGTCACACCCACCATTCACAAACGGTTACTACTTGTTCCCTTAATATGCAAGAGTTTATTTACTCTCGGTTTAAGTATGCAGTATCCCCGAACAGTTGCTAATTTATGTTCCCTAATATTATTCAGGAACACTCCGAATATTTAATAAAGATTAACGCCGAAATATTAGCCAAAGTCGGACCGATTCCAATAATTATTCCGCCAGGAAGTTGTAGCTCTTTCGTGAGCGGGTTTTTTCAGACTGGTTAATTTTGGGGAGGCTCTGCTACTTCTTCCTTTGAAAATTGGGAAATTGGTTGGAGTGGGAGAGGTGGCGTGATTTCCACCTCCTAGATTTTCGGTTCATTGACTCGATTCTACTTGCTAGAAAAGTTGCAAGTTGCTGAAATTTGGGTTTCAACGGCCCCTGTGGAATGCAGCGTTGCACATTCTACTGAGGTCGTTGGTAGTTTTTTTGTGAGTTGCCCAATTTTCGTGGCGGAGGGTTATTGACTTTACTCTTTTTATTTAATTTTTAATTTAATTATATCGCGGAAGTGTTAAAATAATCTGGACATTACATGCTATCTTGAACAAACCTTGATGTTATGCAAATACAGTGTTTAACAAAACTTAGTGAAAATAGGCAAATCGAAGCTGGGGTACCTCGGAAATTCCGACCATGTTCCAAGCTTGGATCCAAGCTTGGATCCAAGCCTGGAATAGATAAAGAAAATAATAAATAATAATAATAATAATAATAATGACTATAATAATAACAATCAATTAGTTACAGATAGAATAAATTACTGCGTATGTTCGTAATAAGGATTAGGAGTCGTAGAAGAAGGGGAAGGGGAGGGGGTCGAGAAAAAGTAACTTATGTCAATGAATAATGTAAATTAAGTAAACAATTACTGAAGTTAGTTGCATTAAATAAATAGAACGTAATTCAACAACAGTATTTCTATAAAGTTGACATAGAGCTTATATGCACAATTGAAAATTACAAGTTATAAGTGCGTGTTCGCTCAGTGATAAGGCGTAGGTTTCATAATGTTCGGGTCATGCGTTCGAATCTCGGTTGCGGCGGTCAATTTTTAAGTTAATTAATTAGGTTTTTTCAAAGACCAGTTTATCAGGGAATGATAAATAGAGGCAAAATTGAATTGTATCTACGATAAACAACTAATTATTTCATTTTTGCTTCTATTTTAATCAATAAATGCTAGATAAGTTGAAGGATTGGTTAAGGATTGGATCCCAGGCTCGGCTTGGATTTTCCGTTCAAGTTTGAATCAAGGTTGGTCCAAGTATGGGCCAGGCCTGGACTACCTTCATTTTAGCATCTTGGCTCAACCTTGGATCGGGCTCGACGTCCAAGCTTGAACTAGCGTTACAAACCAAGGAATAATCAAGGTTGGTACAATCTTGAATTCCAAGCTTGATCCAAGCTAGGTTAGTCTTCGTCCGAGCTTGGGCCAAGCTCGGACCAATGGTTAATCCCCACCTGGGTAGTGCGATGAGTCATGGGAAAAATCCTCATTTCTGCTCGACACACTCATCCCACCGTTAAGCCCCCATTTTGTCCCATCTACTCATTCCATAATCAACCCATTTGTCATTGTTTCGATGACTGATCCCACCATCAACCCCCATTTCACCCTGATACACTCATCCAGGTTACAACCTTTCATTGTTTCTCCGTACACTCATCCCAGGCTCAACGCTCATTGTTCCCATGCACTCACCCCATCAGCAACCCTCAATTTCCCCATGACTCATTCCACCCTCAACCATCATTTTTGCCGAATGAATTGGTCCCACCGTGAACATCCTTTGCACCCTGGCACACTTTTCCCACTCTCAACCCCTCATTTACTTCCAATGCACTCAGTTAACCCTTCTATTTTTATTTTTTTCCAATGCACTGATTGGACTTACCCCGTCGGGCATCTTGGAAATGTATTAGTAAGGTTGGAAGAAAAGGTTGAAATTTATAAGTACTGATGGACTCCAAATCATCCCCTGAGTTGATTTACACACCCCTCTGGAGACATTTTTTTTACCCCTGTATAGACTTACCCCGTCGGGCATCTTGGTAATGTATAAGTGAGAGTGGAAAAAAAGGTCGAAATTTATAGGTACAAATCGACTCAGAATCATCCCCTGAGTCGATTTACCCACCCCTGTAAAGACTTTTTTTTCTACTCCATCGGTCATCTTGAAGGAGGGTTAATACAGGTGAAAAAAAGGTCGAAATTTATTGGAACAGATCGACTCCGAATCATCCCCTGAGTCGATTTACCCACCCCTGTAGAGACTTTTTTTTTACCCCATCGGTCATTTTGAAGGAGGGTTAGTGAGGGTGGAAAAAAAAGGTCGAAATTTATAGGTACAGATTGACACAGAATCATCCCCTGAGTCGATTTACTCATCCCTGTAGAGACTTTTTTTTTACTCCATCGGTCATCTTGAAGGAGGATTAATGAGGGTGAAAAAAAGGTCGAAATTTATAGGTACAGATCAAATCAGAATCATCCCCTGAGTCGATTTACCTACCGCTGTAGAGACTTTTTTTTTACTCCATCGGTCATCTTGAAGGAGGGTTAATGAGGATGAAAAAAAAAGT
This sequence comes from Fopius arisanus, assembly GCF_000806365.1. Classification (NCBI taxonomy): domain Eukaryota; kingdom Metazoa; phylum Arthropoda; class Insecta; order Hymenoptera; family Braconidae; genus Fopius; species Fopius arisanus. The sequence continues at coordinate 205,400 of NW_011887893.1, read as the reverse complement.
TCGAAATTTATAGGTACAGATCGACTCAGAATCATCCCCTGAGTCGATTTACCCACTCCTGTAGAGACTTTTTTTTTACTCCATCGGTCATCTTGAAGGAGGTTTTGTGAGGTTCGAAAAAAGTAGATTGCACATTTGGATACATCCCCCCCCCCTCCCCCTCGCCCTCCTCACCGCATTGTTCAGATATAAATTTCTCATTCTACCTTAGTGGTATATCGAATGAAAAAATTTTCCGGCCCCCTCCAAAGCCCCGCCGTCCGATGATGCCCTGGTTTCCAGCGATTGCCGTAGTTACCGACAGGGCATCGCTTGAGATCAAGGTTCGGGTCTTGTCCGCGGAGTAGGAGGGTGTAAAGTCGCCAGTCGAGGAAACATTCCCTCCATCCGGCCTTAAATCTCTATGTATCGAACAACAAGAAAAGTAGAGGCTGGAAGCGAAGAAGGATTTTGACGGTGGCCATTTCGTTATATGACCTGACGCCTGACTGGAGGATTTTGACTTTGATTTTATTTCGGAACGTTTTGGTGCCAAAGGGCGGGCTAATGTACAGAGGGTTGCGTACACCTCTGAAAATTACTTCGCTGTACTGAACAAAGAGCTTTGAGGAAAAATCGAAGGGGTAAACATATTTACTTTCTCTGAATTCGGGATACTTCTACAAGTGAGTATATCCATACATGCTATCTCATATCCCAAAAATATACATGATGAAATTAAAACGTTCTGGAAAAGATTTTGTAAGTATAAAATGATGAGGAATAAAATAATTTCACGAGGTTGTAGCCGTAAGCCCCCACCACTGAATTTTCCAAAAAAATTATTCTAAATATTCAATTCGTAAGAATTCAGCGCGATAAAAATAAATTTTCACGGATTGGAAAATTTCCTGAATTCGATACCGCAGTCGTTCTGTCATTTCATCGCTCAGATTTCATTGGAGATTCGTAGATTTCCTGTGGTTTCGAGAAGTGACAAATGGCTTCACACTGCTTTCATCACTAACATATCAATTCACAGTTCTTACTGATTTTAGCACAGCTTGGCTAGTTTTCTTCTTAAACAGTGTACCATGGTATTTTGCCATATTACCTGTTCCTTGACCGTTTACGCAATTATAGTGAATTTTTAGCAGACAGGAAGTTACCGTTAATCGCGAGAGTCGCGAGAGCTTATTCGCAGTCACTGTCTTTGTTCTATTTTATTTGGTTCTATTTGACTAACGTACATTTCATCATTTTGGAGACGACCTGTGGGGGCATCATTGGATTGACACGCTTCTAGAGCTACTATTGGTTGGCCAAAGCTTCATCGGGGTTTCTCGTCGGTGGAGAAACTGATCAACGAAAAATTAGTTTTTCTGCTGTCAGATGAAGGAGCCCTAATTTAATTGACGGATGTGATACAATTTTCCGAACAAGAGGCTGATTGGTAATCAGCGGAAGGATAGGAATACATGAAGGACAGTCACGATTCGTTGAGCCTAGTGTTGAACGCAGGAAGTGATTCGGTTGAATTGAGGCAGTGCTGAGAATAGATTCTCATTCATTATGGACAGGGAAATTAATGTAAAGCATCGCTAAATTTTAGAGCTCATGCGTGCATAATCATTCGCACCTGTTGCACATCTCTAATGTGTTTTTGTCTTGTTCCGATTCTGAACCTTTCAGGTCACGTAGACCTATCGATAATTTGTACTGCTGAAATCTTAAGTCATTGGATTTTATTTGGATTGCTTTCTTAATATTTTGTGAATGCTTTTACTTCACTGATTTTTAACAGTCGAATCTTGTGACCCAGATATCCGCGACATTTTATTACCTGTGACTTTTTCATCTTTACTTATTTATTCATGTCACTTATGAAAAATTGGTTCAAGAAAAACCTCTTAATTTAGGTAACTCTACGATAATGGCGTTTTGGGAATCAAATGAAAATTATTGTTAGTAACGCGTAATCGTTATAGAAGAGATTTTATTAATTGTTGTTTTTTTTATCGTTTTACGTCCTTTTCGGGCAGATGAAAATTGATCTTCCTGACAATTAGTAAATTTATTAATTTTTCTAAATATCCTGGTTGAATCCCCTTTCAACTTCTGTTAATATTTAAATCTGGAGGTAACGAGCTGGTGGAGCTATCGAACGTGGAAGCAGAGTGAATTTGACGTGAAAACCGTGTCGCTACGCAGGGATGCACTGCTAAATTTGATGGGGAGACCGTGTTGCTAGGCCGGGATGTACTTGTGAAGCACTGGAACGTAACTGAACCGAGGTTTTTAAACGATCGAGTTTTCAAGTGAGATCGACTCTCTGATCACTGTTGGCCCGAGCTTTTATAAGCTAGGTTCTAGTCATCTGCATGCCGTGTGGGGCTTTCCATCGTTAAACTTGCTTTGATCGTGTTGGTTCGTGTTGATATCCTCTGAGCTTAGTAAGCGAGATTTTTGTCCTTGGTAGCTCCCCATCTTTATAGTCGGTTTCTACACTTCTTCTGGGAATCCACCAATATGTAGTTGGTCAGTGGTTATCAGAATATGAAGAGATTTCTTTCATGAGTAACGGTCCCTTCGTTTCAAAATTATTTCGTGCCTTTTTATTGACCTCAATAAAAATGGCAAAAGATCTCTTTTCTTGCGGTGAAGATGCGCAAAAGTTCGGATTTATCCGGTCGGTACGTTTTCATACCTCTTCCTGGACTAGCAGTTCGTATTCTCCTTCCAAGTCGTAGATTTGTCCGATCGGCCTACGTAGTGTACGTGCACTGAGATCACCATGGAATTCATTGATGATTCATTGATTCATGGATGATGTTCGAGAGCAGTATGTGAAAACGATATCTGGTCTTTTTTTATGATATCTGGCAATGAGTGTCGAGCGGAGCACGTCGATTTACTGTTTCCTTCTTCCCTTTTCTGGAGAATTGCGTGGCATATTCAGTCATTAAGCAATACTCCTCTTTGTTATTTATTATTTTTTGTAAAATGACAATATTTTTTGATTTACCTTTTTGGAGAAATGCATGGCCTATCTATTCATTTTTGGGACCCGCGATCCGCGACGACTCCGGAGAGAAGATTGAGCAAAGCCCTCTTTAGATACCTGAGCGTGTGGTGCTTCAGGGTGATTTTGTAAGAGTGTATGAGTGAAATTTATTATTTTTTGTAAAATTACAAAATTCTTTGATTTGCCTTTTTGGAGAAATGCGTGGCCTATCTATTCATTTTTGGGACCCATGATCCGCGACACTTCCGGAAAGAAGATTGTGCAACGCCCTCTTTGCATACCTGAGCGTGTGGTGCTTCAAGGTGATTTTGTAAGAGTGTATGAGTAAAATTTAGAGATCGGTGAAGGTGTGGGATAGAGGTATACATATTTTGTAAATGTAAGATAGCCCTCTTTTCATCACTTACAGAATACGTGGGAATTCTTATGTAATATAGTCTGATCCATTTAAAACGTTTTACATTGCGTCTTAGAGTACATACAGATGTTTTTAGCATATGCTTCTATTGTCATGGTTATTGTTATGGTTATTGGCATGTATTTCCTTCATTCTTTTGGTATATATATATAAATACCAGGATATGCCTTTGAGTGGTAATAGAATAGGACTTTCCGACTAAGACCTTCGGTCATCCATACGTTCTGTAACGAGGCAGAATTTTGCACCCACCCCCCATGCCCCCTAATTAATACTTATTATTTTTCCTAGCCTAAGTTAGGTTTAAGTTACTCTTTTTTGCCACCGTTGGACAACCCATTCCCGAGATACTCCTTCCCCCTACCTCATTTCCCCTCGCCGCGGTACTCACATCAACCGTGGAAAAGGACTACAACGATGAAGAAGAAAACCCCCCACCCCCCGTTGCCCTTCGCCGCCGCACTCATCGCAGACTGGCGAAAAGGAGAAAACCCCCCACGAAGAGACTGGACACCACGTGACCTGGAAAAGAACGAGACATCCCTCAACTGACCCTCAAAGAATAATTAAGAAGAAAAAGACACTCAATGACAAGTGCCCCTGATTAACCCAGATTATGACCGATAATCGGGGAAGAAGGTGTGAAGATAACTGGCAGTCATCACTTGTGAGACAGCTGCCCCGTGACCAGTAGTGTTTTTGGAGAAGAGATTGTTCGGAGGAGAATTTCATTGTGTTGGAGATTTTGACTAGTGTGGAGATCCAGGAGTGGAGAAGTATGGAGAAGGAAGGAAAGAGGAAAAATGCAGACGCGAAGAGTTGAGGGTTATTGGTCCAGTATTGGCCGCCAACATTGTGAGTACCCTGACATTTATCCCCTGCCCCAACGAATTTACCATTTTTATAATCATTTCCCCCCAACGGTGAGCCTCTAAACAATCACTCTATCCATTATTTTATTTGCTGTAATAATTATTCTCCGCCCACCCCCTCCCACGTAGTTTGTAAGAATTTAGAAAATCGGTCCCCTAACTTGTCCCCCTTTGCACCATTAACTTCACCCCCCTTATTTTTTTATGTTATACTATTTCGCGTAGCCGCAAGTGAGTTGGCCTTACCGCCCCACCCTCGAGTTAATTAGTCAAAAGGCCTGGATTCATTGTTGTATTAACATCTGTGTATTATGGACACTTGAATATATTAAAAATCAATCTACCTAAATCCCCCTTAAATTATTTAGATTACTGGATTTTGCCCCTAATTTGATTTTCCCGGATATATCGTGCATTCTCCGAGAATTAATATATTTTATATTCCCGGCCAAGGTCACAGTATACATATTTAATATCATTGTCCCTTTGACGCCTACTCACGCCTGTTCTTAGCTATGGATTTTAATTTGTACCGCATATCCGACAGGACATAGTAACAAGAATGTACATGAATAATGATAATGATAATAGGGGATAAGGAAAACTCCTCATAGAAACTCATATAAACCCACATTGCATGCATATCCTATCAAGTCTAAAAACATATAATGTATTTTTTTTTCCTTTTCCTTTTTTTACTTAGTGTCATTGGTAACAGTAATGTTTGTGGAGGTTGCCTAATTAGGAAGTTTAGGAAAATAATAAGATGCACTGGGTATATGGCGATAACTATTGTCAGGTGTATTTGGTTAGTCCCACGATAACGCCATTGTATCACAGAGAGAGAGTACAGAGAGCAATGATAATTATACTACGGTATAACTTACAAACGAGACACGAGATGTCTCGTCAGTCAATAATTTCATACTAAATATTACACTCCTCCGGACATAATTCTTCAATATTCTCAAAATTTAATACCCATAAAATGTTCACAAAAATACCCACACACATTCATATCCATTAATCGCAAAGTAACAACCCTTACAAATTAAGTCGTTTTACTGGTTTTCTAATTCGAGCAGAGCGTCTCAGCTCTACTGTGGGTGGGGTGGCCGGATGAGCTTGGCTCGTCCAATATGAGTCAGCTGACAGTGGAGCGGGTCGATCTGATATAGGTGATACTAGCTTAGAAAAGTTTCCTTGAGACTCCTCAGGTTTTTCCGAAATATTGGAGTCCCTAGATGTGCCTTCGGTGCTAGTCCCTGTGGGCCTCTCGGTTCAACACGAGTTTCCCATGAAGAGAGATCTAGTGCGATGGAATCCGCTTCGATCGTCGATTCCGGGGTTTCAAATAACAAACTAGATTTAAGCTGATCTATATGACGTTTCCATAGACGATTGTCAAATGTTTCCACAACGTAGGTTACTGGAGACAATTGATCCATCATTCTAGTTTGATTCCATTTGTTTTTCATAATATCTTTTTCCATAACTATGCGGCGTGTACTTGCTGACTGTATTGTCGTTTAAGTACATGACCTCGAAGATTGGGTCTAACCAGATCAATTGATGTTTTTATCGGTCTTCTAAACTGCAGTTCTGATGGTGAACATCCAGTAGTGCAATGTGGAGTAGATCTATAACTCAGAAGGAATTGATCCAGAGCATCCTCCCTACTTCCATAAGTAATAACTTCAATTTAATCTTGAATGTCTTTACCGCATTTTCGACTGCTCCATTTGAGGCAGGGTGATAAGGAGCTGTTTTAACTTGAAGAATCCTCCTGTCATCCAAGAACTTTTCAAATTCCTCTGAAATCAGGCTGGGGCTATTATCACTCACGATAATCTCTGGAAAGCCCCACGAACAGAAATACTCCTTGAGAACCATCATCGTACTTTTCGATGTAATATCCTTCATGTCTTTCACCTCGAGCCATTTGGAGAAAGCGTCAATTATGACCATATACATTTTCCCATCGATGGGGCCGAAAAAATCTATATGAAGTCGTTGATTGGGGCCTTCAGGCCACTTCCAATTCTGCAACTTAGTCCTGGGTGGACTTGAGTGGAGTGGAGTTGAGTTTTCCAAACAAAGGATGCGTGATTTTGAAATCCTCTCGATGTCCGAGTCGATGCCAGGCCACCAGATATAGGAGCGAGCAATGGCCTTCATCCGAACATTTCCCAGATGACTCGAATGAAGTTCCCTCAGCAACATTTCACGAAGTGAGCTAGGAATAACAACGCGATGCCCCCACATCAGACATCCACTCTCCACCGTCAGCTCACGATATCTATTTTTAAAACAATCAAAACTACTATCAATCTTATCAGTCCACCCATTCATTACCTGAAAATCGTGGATAAGATCACATCTTTCCTCGTCTCCTCACGAATTAACTCGCAGTCAATAGTTCTAATTTCAGAATCTACATAGTCTAAATATGTAAATTCCTTCATTTCTGCTCCCTCTTCCGGTAATTTAGGCGAACGAGAGAAAAAATTAGCAATAACATTACTAGTACCCTTAATATGCACAAGATCATAATCATATCCAGATAAAAACACGCCGCATCTTTGCAATCTACTCGCAGCAAATACGGGAAGTCCTTTCCTAGAACAAAGAATAAATTGTAACGGTTTATGATGCGATTCTAAAAGAAATTCCCTACCATACAAATATTGGTTAAATGTTTTAACAGCAAACACAATAGCCAAGGCTTCCCTGTCTAATTGCGAGTAGTTGCGTTCGGCTTTGGTCACAGCTAAAGAATTAACAGCAATTCGTTTACCTATATTATCTGGAAAAATATGCGATATAACGGCTCCCACACCAATTAGAGAAGAATCGCAAGTTACGTTCACGGGTAACCTAGGGTTGTCATGTATTCTAATATGGCTTGATATCAATTTCTTTTTAATTTCAATAAACGCATCATTCTGATGCCTAGACCACCTCGATTCTACATCTTCTCTCAACAATAAGTACATTGGGGCTACAATTCCAGCATAATTCTTAACGAATTTGGAATAATAGTTTGTCATGCCAAGAAATGATTTTAATTCCTTGATTTTCTTCGGTGGTGGGACCTTATTAATAGCTTCAACTTTTTCTTTAATTACACCAATACCATTTTCATTAATTCTAAAACCCAAAAATTCAATCTCCTTTTTAAAAAGTTGTCATTTTTCCATTTTAGCAGTTAAACCATCATCTTTTAACTGATTTAAAGTCTTAATTAATCTCTCTCCATTAATCTCTCATCATGTTCTTATTTGCTACAACCTGCAACAACAATATCGTCGAAAAATACAACAACTCCGGGGATATCAGCTAAAACTGACTCCATCAACCTCTGGAAAAGGCTAGGGTTTGAAGCAATCCCAAAGCAACACCGATTGTACACAAATAATCCTTTATGTATCGAAATCGTAGTTAAACATTTCGACTTATCATCTAATTCCACTTGTGAGTAAGCATGAGAGAGATCGATTTTACTAACAACTTTCCCCTTCAATTTCACTAGCAGATCTTGAATTCGTGGTATTGGGTGCTTATCAATTGTCAAAAATTTATATACCGTAATTTTGTAATGTTCACAAATTCTGACAGAACCATTATTCTATATCACTGGCATGATAGGTGTGCCCCAATCACTACTTTTCACTGGTTCAATAATTTTTTATTTTAACAATCTATCAATTTCTGTTTCAATTTTACCCATAAAACCATAAGGCAATGATCTCGGGTTGCAAAAAACGGGAGTGGCATTTTGTTTTAGTGACAAAATAAATTTTCCCTTATTGTACAATCCTAATCTATCAGTTAATACATCAGGAAATTCATTCTTCAATTGTACTAGATCATAATCTTTAATTGTATTGACTGTTTCACCCATATTACTTTGCTCACATTCATGCAACGAAATTCTCAATTTTTTAATCCACTCTCTCCCACAATTGGTGGAGCACTACCAGGCATTACAAAAATTTCCAATTTTTGTGCAATGTCTTTATACCTGACCCCTACATCCAACACATCTAGTGGAATAATCGGAGCCCCAGAATATGATTTGAATTTCCTGGTAGTGGATCGCATTTTAAGATTAGAAAAAACGTTACTTATACCCAATTCTTTCTCCAAAATTGCGGTAATCGGTGAACCCGTGTCAATTTCAAAATTCACTCTGCCATTTTCTACATCAATCTTAATACATAATGAACTAGACTCATCAGTTCGGTATAAATGACAATTTTCCTCATCTAAGCTGAAAAATTGATCAAAATTATCATTAATTTGGACAATCTCATCTAAATAATTGTGTTTTCCATTAGACTTATGATTTGACTGACTGACCGTATTCTTATGACTCTTCCTACCAATAAACATTCTACTTTTCTGTGAGTCATTCTTTATACCTGCATCCTTCTTCCTTTGAGCTAATCTACAGGCTGCTACAATATGTCCTTTGTTTTTACAATAATTGCAAATTAAATTTCTAAATTTGCAGTGGAATCTATCATGGCCCTTCATACCACAGCAAAGACACACATCAAGCTTCTCTGATCGAGTATTCACATCATTCCTCCTAACAAAATTGACGGATGAGCTTTCGAACCTCGACTCCATTTCCCCAGTATCACGAACAGCTTCTTCCTCACTTAGCGCCACTTCAACAGTTCTTTCGTATGTGAGGTTTCTCTCACTCAGAACCTTCTTTTTGATGGCTTTACTCCTCATCCCGCAAACAAAACGATCCCTTAAGGTATCATTAATGTTATTACCAAACTCACAAAAAGTTGATAACCTCTTGAGTATAGCCAAATAATCACTAATAGATTGATCCTCGGCTTGATTATAACCATTGAATTTGAAAGGTTCGGTAATAATACTGGGTTTAGGTTTTAAGTGATCAGTCATTATTTCAACTAATTCACTATAGGGTTTGTCTTTCGGAGCAGTAGGCGCACATAAACTTTTAACAAGTGCATACCCCTTCTTACAAAACAGGTTAAGAGAAAGTTCTTTACGTCGACTCTCCGGAATCAAATTTCCAGACATGCATAACTCAAAACGCTCCAACCATTGACTCCAGTCCTCAGAAGAATCGTACCCTTCAATTGGCCCAACACACGACGTAACAAACTGATTGGTCTGGGGAGCTCCTGAATGACCAGCCGCCATAACGGGTTGAGCTTCGTCAATAGCTCGTTGCAACTCAGTTATTCTTTCTTCTTGTAATTTGAATTTCGTGCTGACAGCCGCTTTGGTTTGCTCATATTTAGATTTTAATGTTTCAAATAAAATTTTACTTTCAGCTAACGGATTTTGCAGCTCATTAATCTGGCTGTCCATGATTTTGCCTCACACTAGCACGCGGTCACACGCTTTAACTGTCCACATTAATTTTATAACAAAAATATAGTATAAACGTCCGAAATATTCACCAACTCGTAGCCACTGTAATGTCTGTGGAGGTTTCCTAATTAGGAGATTTAGGAAAATAATGAGATGCATTGGATATATGGCGATAACTATTGTCAGGTGTATTTGGTCAGTCACACGATAACGCCATTGTATCACAGAGAGAGAGTACCGAGAGCAATGATAATCATACTACGCTATAAATCACAAATGGGACACGAGATGTCTCGTCCGTCAATAATTTCATACAAAATATTACAGTAACTATCATTGTTTGTCATACATATATGAAGGCCAAATTTTGATCGATGCTCATACGCTCGCCGTTCCTTCAATTGCTCCCGTAGTAACTTTAGGGGAAGGTGAAGGGCACGTATCCTGCTCGATTTTTGATTTTACTTCCTCGGAAAGGGAATTCATACCATGATCCCTTTCCGAGGAAAGGGATCATGGTATGAATTTCATTATTGTGTAGGTGGGTTGGCTGGAGAAAATGGGTCTGTGGTACAGCGGTTACGGTAGGGTTCTGAAGTGTCTAGTTCTGCGGTTGCGGAGGTGAGATGACCATCTATAGAGTCGATGTTTTGTTGTTCAAGTGACGAAAACCTAAGGCTTATGAGACGATCGGGTTCAACGAAGGCAACCTCATACTACTACTGGCTATGGATGGTAAGGGGAGAGGTGGGAGTAGCGCCTAATGGGAGGCTGGGGGGTTTAGTTCTCTGCAAGGTAGGAGTACTTTGGTTTCTTGTAGACTTTCTAAGTATGGTTATTTCCTGAGTTTTTAGAAAAAGATCGATTAGTATCAGGCAGAAATTCAAGATTCGCAGAGACTTCCAAAGAAAATGAGTGTTTTCGAGGATTAGTTGGGGATTCGAGTGATGGTGATCCTGTGTTATGTTATGTTCAATCATGATAAGAGAGATAGTTATGATACCCTACAGATGATCCAAAAGTTAATAAATCAGAGTAGTTCTTAATTTGGGGATATAACTTGGTTAAATTCAACTAATTCTTTGTCATATAATCAGTTCTACCCGTTCGGCGTGGAACAGAGGTTGGGCTGAATAGGTCCAAATCAGGAGGGGTCAGTCTGCAGCGCTTGTCAATGCTGAGCTTGCGACTTCCTTTAAGTGATAGTTTGACAGGAAGGTGTTGAGAACTGGTTAGCTGCGCGGCGATGCTTTTCTTCACACTATATAACGACCTACATCGGACTTCAAGGGGTATGCAACGATTTTCCTGGGCTCCCGTGATTTTTATGTTGCAAAATGATAGAATCTGGCGGAGGACACCATGGTAAAAGGATAGTTCACAAGAGGAGTGGGCTGTAGTGGCATAAAAATTATTGAGCGGTTTACAGATCGAATATTCGTTGATATTCTTACAGAAGTTCTGGAAAAATTCGCGAGAGAGTAGGGAGGACGTCTGACCATCATTCGTAATTTATAAATAGTCGGTAGTGGGTACTATATGCAAAATTTAGTATCATTTCATTAAATTTTTGGAGAGCCGGATGTGCATGTATCATATACTTGTCCAGCTTCTCGGTTTCTCATAGGCACGGTGATTATAATACCTAGCTGCCTTTTTCTCATCGTCATCGTGATATCAGCTAATTTGGGGAGTTCTACTATTCCTAATCCGTACCGTGGTTTGTGGAGGCCGACTATTGTCGCTGTAGTTATAGTTGTTTAAAACTCTTCTCAAACGTCCCATCCAAAAGGTGAGTGGATGGATTTGCCGTAATTCGATATTTCATAGAATGTCCAGCACAGCAACAATCAAGAATTTGCACGATAGTGAGATGGATTTGAAGAAATCTGTGGCATTGTTAGGGAGTTATGTCCGGCTATTGTGAGTGCCTTCTAAAAATTCGGCTGCAAAAGTATTTAAAATTGCGTATTTGCTTTCTAGGTCTTTCAGCAAGTTTTCTAGTTGTGGTGCCATGTATGTAGTCTCATAATTCATTCTGTCTGTGACCGCGGGTCATGCGGGGTGTACAGCGTTGTCGCGAGTTATAGGTTGGCGAGTACCGTGGGGAGGTCTGAATTGAATGTTTGGTTGTCAACGGTCTTATCTACGTCTAATGGTCTCACTGAGTCTAATAGGGTTCTCCATTTGATGTTGACTCTCTCGTCGCTCAATAACCAGTCGTTTAGTCTGTCCGGCAGAGATTTGCATTCCGGAGACCGACATCATTCTAGAATTTTTCCAAGTATGGGAACCACAGGTTCTGTATAGACATAAAGATTTTGTAAAGAGAAACCTGTTATAATATTCCAATTATCAACAAATGAAAATATGGTCTTGGTGCCTTCGAAGAAACAGTCCTCATGGTTTTAGAATTTCATCCAATTGATACAATATTGGCTGGGGTATTCCCAAGTGTCACCTCGCAATGAACATCGGTCGGTGTATATTCATTATGTGGGACCTTGTGTCTGTAAAAAAAAAGTTTTACTAACGGATACGATAGTTGAATTAAAGGGTTCATTTGGGTCCTCTGATTCTTGAGGAAGAGCATATTGTACTTAAACAATCATAATAATAAAAGTTGAAGAGAAAAAAAAGGGGGGGGTGTAGGTAAATGAGGTAAGTAGGGGATTCAAGTGTATACATTTTGGTCTCCAATCATTCATGCACTGAAACTGGCATACGTGATTACATCGTAATACAAATAATCCCTTAAATCGAAATATTGGACTTGTATATAAAGAGTCGGTTATTTAATGGTGACGTGTGTGCGTAATATTGGTAATCATTAAGCATATATCATTAAGGATTTTTGTTCCACAATTAAAGCGGTGGTCTTCTTGTTTGTTGACGGATGTGTGTTTAGGAAGGGGTGGACATCGGCTTGAGCGTAATCCGTAGAAGCTCGGGTTTGGTGGTGTTTGGACTGTGGGCGTCGTGCTAGCCGTAGCTTCTGGGTCGGTAATGGCAGAGTATTTTTTTTCCAAGTTGAGTGCCATTTCGAAGATTTCAGCTTCAGATTCATTCTCATGGGGAATGTGGGATGAGGGTTACCTTTCTGAAATTCCTGGCTCACAGGAAGTAGTTCAAGTGGTGGTGCCTTAGTTTGGGCCCACATATTTGCTATGCAAGTGATACAACTGCATCCGATGTTGAGGTGACCAACAGATCTGACCCTGCATCTGTGGCATTGTGGTGTTCCTAATTTCCAAGACGGTAAAACGAAATTCGTGTCATTCTGCTGGATTTGGGACAAATTCGTGAGGAGCACACAAGGCGCAAATAAGAGATTCTTGAGAGATGTATCCCATCATGATGCACCAATTGCCCTTATCTAACTGGTTACAGATTCGTTCAACTTCTTCAACATTTTGTGCCGCCTCCATGACCCGTATGAGGTAGTTGAGAGGAGATTCTTGTGTAATACCCTGATAGCGCATCGTTCAATCTATAAGTATGGTTACCTGGATATCATCTTTTTTTCTTTTTTTATCGGTTTTTGTATTTTGGTATGAGAGGTGTGCGTCGTATGTATGTGTTTATTTATTGTCGTATGTTGCGTTTGTCCATCCGCGGACGGTGTGAATTTAGAATACACCCAGTGGGATTTGGGGTTTTGAGGTTTCGGGTGTGAATTTAGGATATAAGGGCCGGATTTCAGGCATTTCTGGTCGCGGAGCTTTAGGTTTGTTTTCCTCCAATTTTCCGATATCTTGTTCTTTGTTTAATGTTTCTTCTGGTTTTCTTGAAACTCTTTTTGTGAAGTGAAGTAGGAAGGTCGTTATAGTATCCCATGGGGCGGGGATGAGCCTTATTCCACAGCCGAATGCTCCATGCAAAGCATATCCATGAACAAATGTATCAATAATAAATTTGAGTACTTTCAGGATCAATCCAATGATTCCGGCGCTAAATGTCCCAAAACAGGTGATCCAGCTCCATAACTTGGTAGTAGCGCAGTCTACAATTTTGTCTGTAGAGCTTTCGTCGAGACGATTGGTGAAGCAGTAACGCAGGTTGCTTGAAATTATCTCGCCCATCGTCCCTCGAGTCATTGAGTTAAGAATTGCAGTGGATTCCTCGGGGCATATCAGGTGATGTTGTAATCTCTTCAAGTCATCTGTTGAGTATATTCCACTGGTAGCGAGGTTGGCAAAAGTTTCATATTTCCCATTGGTCTTAGCTTGGGGTTCTAATTCGCTACGCTGTACTGCGGGGCTGGGTTCAAAGTTTAACTTTATCCATGTTCCATCAATGTTATACATTAGCACAATAAAGGCATTGCAACTTACTCTTGGGCTGATTTTTTGCAGGCTATGTGTCTGTGGAGTGACGAACATTGTCTCGTTGTTGACTATGACTGGTAAGTGAGTGTAGCAGGTCGACAATCTAGCAAGTGCCGCAGGTATGGACGATGTGGATAACTTCACCTGCTCTGGTGGCCATATACGGTGGCCGGGTTCCTTCATAATTTTTCAAGAGAATTCCCGAGGCTTACTGTAGGCAATAAGTAGTGAGTTTCTAATTAATTGTCTTTCTACTTTGCATTTTTGCATTAGGACGTCCACGTATAAATTTCTCCGTTGTTGACCTAAATGTTCATCCCCGTAAATGAATTTGCTGTTAACATATCGCATAAGGTCGGGATTGGTAGTAGATATTGGTGTTCTTCTAGAATTTATTTCTTATCTTTATATCTTTTGAATCAAAGATCTTGAGTGATAAAAAGTGAGAGGATAAAAATTTTTCCACGGGTAGCTTCTACGCCTTTCTTGGAGAATCCCAAGACCATGTGATTTTTCATAACAGAATATACTTCCTCCATTCCTTCCCTGGATGTGGTATTGTTGTAGCTGCGTTTGACGGGTCGTTCATGAAGTTCGTCGTATCCAATAAAATCGCAATTGTCTCTAGGTATGGGATTCCAGAATGCGTTGGCTTCTTTGCAGTCTAAACTAAAACTAAAAGAAAATTAAGATCACAAGTAGTTTCACCTTGAACATAGGTAATGGATTTCCCTAAGTTTCCCGACAAGATTACGAAGTTGGCTTGGCGTGTTCGTGTGAAAAAAAAAACAAAAGATTTTACCACGAATATCTGCGTGGGTAATGATAGGGCTAAAAAATATATACATTTTGAGGATACTCGCCCTTCTTGTTTATGACAAATATATTTTTTATTTCTTTATGAGGAATTATTTATTTATTGAAAATTTTTGGTGGGTGGCGGATGTTTTATAGGTGATCAAGTGTCCACAAGGCAGCAAGACCGGTTCCAATGGATTGCTCAAGCAGACCGTGTAGAAGGGTGGTGGGTGTGGTCGTTCTTGTTGTTTTTTTTTTGGGGTCCTCGTACTATGGCTGGTTTGGGGGGTTAGAAGGCTTCGATGTGCGTTGCACAGAGCCGTCTCAGGGACCAAACTGGGGTGGAGGGTATCTATTCTTGCATCCTCTTCTTCCTTGTCTATGTTGCGGAAAAGGTGAACCCGTCAGGTGAGTTGACGGTAACTAATCCCGACAGGTAGTGTCCGAAGGAGAAAGGATCTTATAAATCTCACTTAGTGGGCCTACTTTGAGTACCGAAGTACACAATGGTTATAATATGGGAAATTAGCACACTAAGAGAAAGATACCCTTAAGTTTCCCTTCAAATAGATTTTAAATTTATTACACTTTACTTGGGAGACAGAAAAGTCCAAGATAAAAACCAGGGATAGAGATGGGAAAGTGTAGGAGAGAATAGTGTGAATGTTGTTGGTTTGTTTTTTCGACTTACGGTTGTAGAAATAAACGACAGGAGGGAAGCGGCGATCTCTTGGTGTTTCCTCTTCGCAGTGGATTTCGAAGAACTTCAAAAGTATGCTAAATCCTCTCATACGGATGGAGTTGAAAATGCTCAAACACGCTTCTTTAGCGCTGGTGATGGTGATGTGATGACTCAGAAGGTGTTGGCGGTGTTGATAGGCCTGGATTATCCACTCAGGTAAAACTTGGTTGTTCTCTAGCTTTATGTTGCTAGGCGTAGAAACATCTCAGAGCTGCACACTCGGGGTATACTCAGTTGTACGCTGAGTAATTTATCCGGTCGGTGCTGGGTTGGAGAAATATCATCGGCTGAACGCTTGGGATCAACTCAGTTGTACACTGATAGATTCACCAGATCGGTGTTGGCTTGATGAGAAGATTCCCTGAGCTGTATACTCAGGATGAGCTCAGTTGTACGCTGAGCGATTTACCAGGTCGGTACTGACTTGAAGAAATGCAGTCGATCTGACACAGTGCAGAAAATCGAGTTGTGTACTCGAACTAGTGGCGATGAGAGTGAGCGGTGCTGCAGAGCTGCTTCCCAACAGACGGATCGTGAAGGGTCAGCTTTGCTAATAAGCAAGACCCCTCGTTGATAACCAAGAGTCGAAATTTTACTTTGGACCCCTTGGTTGTCATTAAAGTTGCGCACTCAATCTGGGGTTGCAAGGAGAGTCGAGTGGTACGCTCGGACTATGCCCAGTGGTGACGTCACAGGGGGGTCCTGCAGAGTTGCTCCCTTGTAGACAGGTCTTGAAGAGTAAACTGGATGACGAGCAGGATACCACTGGAAGATTTCGATTTGAAAATTGAATTGAAATTGACTTTATTTGGCGAACAACCGCCCTTTCGATACTTTTCAAGCCTGACTCCCCTACGACCGTTGGTATTTTGATATTTCGTCATCCAACGTTTTTTGAGGCATGGTGGGAGGCATCTTTGTGGCTACTCCGTCACGTAGCTCTGATCATAACCTCGAGACCTACAATACCGATGGAGCCACATCGGGGCAGAACACTGCCAAACCCATGGAACATCTACCACAGCGCAAACGAGGAAGAAAGCAGAAGTTAGCTCCTCAGAACTGCATCGACGCACTACAGCTGTAGCTTCCTTATCCACGACATTTGATAAAGAGAATTTTAATAGTTGTTAACTATTTTGAGTATTATTTTGTTATAACAATAAGTATTGTTAGCCAGAATTAATCCATCTTTAAATATATATTGTGGGAGAAAAGTATAACCCACTACATTGGTGACCCCGACGTGATGCAGGTGGATTTAAAAAGGTAACTCCAAAGTCACCACGTTGCTCCAAAACGAACGACGGCAAATCTGACTCCTTCAATCGACGCAAGCCGTTAAGATGACGATTAAACATTCTCCAACACGTTCGGGAAATAATGACGCAGACCTTGGAAGTCAGGAAGCTCGTTTACAGCAACAGCAACTAGTAATTGATGAAGTCCAACAACGTCTCCAACATCTCCAAACAGAAGGCACGTGTTTGATCCCAGGTACACACTCCCAGCCAGGTATTTTACCATTTCAGACACAGGGTAACACAGTACCTACCGAGACTCTGGCCACCATCAACCAAATTAAATTACCAGGATTCTGGAAAACCAACCCAGATCTATGGTTTATTCATGCCGAAGCTCATTTTTGCACGAAGAAAATCACAGTCGATAGTACCAAATATTTCCACGTGGTTTCTGCTTTGGACGCCGACTGCCTCAGACAGGTATCGGATATTATCAGACACCCTCCCGAAGCAGATAAGTACAAAAATATCAGAGATAAACTTATTGAAAGATTTACTGATTTCAAAGAAAAACAATTACATAAGCTTCTCACAGGATTGGAGCTCGGCACCAGGAAGCCCTCTGAACTCCTCAGAGAGATGAAAAATCTCTCTGCTGGTTGTCTCACGGATGAAATGATACGTACACTCTGGTTGAACCATCTCCCAATCACATTACGCAGCATTCTATCCACAACAGATGAGCTCGATGTAGATAAAATGGCCACGTTAGCAGACAATGTTAACGACGTAACTTCTGGACACACAGTTATCGCTACACACACTCGCAATACCACCTCCAGTTCTACTGTGGAAGAACAAGTACAAAAGTTGAACGAAAGATTCGAGACACTGGTTCGAGGGTTCAGTGAGCTGACAGCCAGAATCAACAGCATAAGTCCTACACATCATCGCTTACGGTCCAGGTCGAAAACAATTAATGTCAATTCTGCGAACAACTCCAATCGTTTGGGAGTATGCTTGTACCACCGGAAATTCGGCGAGAAGGCGAATCGATGCATCGAACCCTGCTCAGCCAGTGCGAGGACTAAACAGACGGGAAACTAATGAAGCTGTCGTCCATAAATTCCGTTGACGACAGCATCAACCAAAACATTCCTACACAGAAGAGATTGCACATGATGGACACATTCACTGGACAGAATTTTTTAATTGTCTCTGGATCAATTGTCTCAGTGCTTCCTGTGAATTATTTCGCCGCCAACCCTAAACGCGATGTATTTAATCTCTATGCTGCTAATTCCTCGGTAATCCATACATACGGAAACAAAGTACTCAGGTTGGACTTCAATTTGAGGAGAAAACTTACGTGGACGTTCCTCCTTGCTGACGTAGAATCAGCAATTGTAGGAGCGGATTTTCTGTCCGACTATTCATGGTTGACTGACTTACATAATCAACAGGTCATTGACTCCATCACTTCACGCACTTCAAAAGGTGAAGTTTACCGGACGTCACTCTACGCGATATCAACACTAAGTTTTAATCACAAGTACCGAGATTTACTGCAAAAATTTATAGAGATCACTAAACCATCACGCACACCAATTTCACAAAAATCCTGCTTTGCACATAAGATTATCACTACCGGACCAGCAGTCGTCGAACGTCCTCGTAAATTGGCTGGGAAAAAAGCCATAGTAGCCAAAAATGAGATCAATATTCTGTTGGAATCGAACATTCTCAGACCATCCAGCAGTCTATGGGCCAGTCCAATTCACCTTACCGAGAAGGCATCAAATTGCAGGCGGCTTTGTGGAGATGATCGCAAGTTAAATGCCTTGACAAAACCAGACAAATACTCTCCACCTCTCATCCAAGACCTCTTTCCACTTTTATTTGGCAAAAAGTTATTTTCTACTTTGAACCTAGCACCTGCATATCACCAAATAGCAATGCACAAGGATGACATCGAGAAGACGGCTATCACCACACCTTGGGGTCTTTTCGAGTACCTCGTTATGCCATTTGGACTCCGTAATGCAACACAAACATTCCAGAGAATCATTGACTCCATATTTAGAGATCTGGACTTTGTTTTTGTCTACATTGACGACATTCTGATAATGTCAGCAACGCCCGAAGAGCACAAGAAACATCTCAGAATAATTTTTAGAAAGTTACATGAGCAGGCTCTTACTATCAATGTGGACAAAAGCGTACTTGGACAGTCTGAAATTAACTTTCTGGGTTACACCATGCCTGCTGAGGGCTATCGACGTTGTACGAAGCGTGTGGATGACATCACCAATTATCCAAAACCTGTCACAGTCATAGAACTTCGCAGATTCTTGGAAATGTTAAACTTCTATCGCATTGTCCTTCCCCACGTAGCAGCAAGTACTTCTAAATTCTTACTTAAAAAACACTCAGAAGAAGAATCATAAAACAAAGATCAATTGGACCACTGAGGGGGAGCAGGCATTTGACAAGTGCAAGCGGAACCTAGCTTCTATTACCCTTACAGCTTACTTATCACCTACTGCGCCTCTCATTCTGCCAACAGATGCCTCGACAACAGCTATTGGAGCTGTATTAGAACAAATTCAGGACTAAACAACAAAACCAGTTGGATTCTTTTCGAGAAAGTCTGAGTGACACAGAGATCAGATACTCCACGTATGATCGTGAACTTCTGGGAATCTTCTCCGCAATCAAACATTTCAAACATCTACTGGAGTGCCGTCAGTTTATTATCAAGACTGATGACCTACGCTTTCCAACAAAAGCTGAAGAAAGCTTTTCATTGACAATTGAGAGAGTTAGATTACATCTCTCAATTCTCAACCGACATCGTTTATATCAAGGGTGAGGATAATATTGTAGCTGATGCTGTCTCTAGGATCAGCGCCATCAGTACGGTCAACATGCCAACACCACTGAATTCTCGCACTATACAACAGCAGCAAGAACTTGATGAGGAATTGTCGGCTCTGATTGCCAGCAACTTCTCACTCAACCTGCAAAAACTCACATTGGAATCAGGTGTCAGCATCCTTTGTGATATTTCATCTGGAGTAGTCAGGCCATACATCCCAGCCACTCTTCGCAAACAAGCGTTTGACAGTGTTCATGGTCTGGCCCACCCAAGTGGCAAAACAACGTCTCACCACCTACGACAAAAATACATCTGGCTAGACATTAAAAAAGACGCTCTGAACTGGTCACGAGAATGTCTGCCATGCCAAAAATCGAAGATACATCGACACAACAGACTACCACCCAAGGAAATTCATGTCCCGGACAACCGCTTCAACTACATCCACCTTGACCTCATCATATTACCAGAGGTAAAAAACTTTCGTTATTGTCTCACAATAATCGATCGTTTTTCCAGGTGGCCGGTTGCCGTTCCTCTTCGTGGCATGACAGTAGACACTGTGGTCACAGCACTATTTGATCACTGGATTTCATTATTCGGAACACCTTTGACGATTATAACAGACCAGGGTTCTCCATTCGAATCAGAATTGTTTGAGGCCCTTACCAACTTCATTGGAGCCTGCAGAGTTAGAACAACGCCCTATCATCCTGCATCGAACGGCATGATCGAGCGTTGGCATCGAACCTTGAAGGCAGCACTCATGTGTTCACCCAAACCATGGACTGAAATACTAACAACCGTTCTTCTTGGACTTCGGACCAGCTTTAAGGAAGACTTCCAGACTACACCAGCTGATCTCCTTTTTGGTACCAGTCTTCGTTTACTAACCGAATTCTTCATCCAGGAAGACCCTCCTAATCCAAAGATGTTCCTTAAGAAGCATAGAGAGTTCATGCGAGGACTTCGCCCTACACCGGCTGCCCATCACTCAAACACCAGGATTTATCGACTCAAAAATTTGTATACGTGCTCACACGCATTTATACCTTGTGATCACGTCAAGGCAAAAGGATCTCAAAAGGATCGACGATAGAGTCTTCAAACTGGACGTAGATGGACAATTGAAAACAATTTCGGTGGAAAGATTGAAGCCTGCCTACATTGTCAAAGAAGATCCAAACACAACAGAATCTCGAGAAATCAAGAACTCGCACCGGTCTGAACAACCTGAGGACTGGGGATCATCTCTGGAAAAACCGACAAAGACTTATAGCCGTAAAGTTAATAAATCTGTGTCTTTCAGATTGCCGGAGCAAGACACTTGGGGGGGAGTACATGTGGCTACTCCGTCACGCAGCTCTGATCATAACCTCGAGACCTACAATAGCGACGGAGCCACATCGGGGCAGGAAATTGCCAAACCCATGGAACATCTACCACAGCGCAAGAGAGGAAGAAAGCAGAAGTTAGCTCCCCGGAACTGCATCGACGCACTACAGCTGTAGCTTCATTATCCACGACATTTTATAAAGAGAGTTTTAATAGTTGTTAACAATTTTGAGTATTACTTTTGTTATAACAATAAATATTGTTAGCCAGAATTAATCCATCATTAAATATATATTGTGGGAGAAAAGAATAACCCACTACATCTTCATATGTTTAACAATGTATTCAAAAGAGATATTCCTGGGCAATCTACCCTCACTCTGATGTTACCCCCATTTCCCCAGGTGCGGGAGAAGTTTTTGAGTAAAGGACGGGACGAGCACGCATTGGCCTCTCTCTAATTAATGTTCTTCTAATGTCAAAAGTGGCACGTTTACCCATTTTTCTGATGTTCATGGCCCATAAATTTTACGCCTCGTTTGACGCTGGATAACTATTGTTCATTAGAAGACTCACGTTTCAAATGGACCCTTTAAGGCTGGAAATGTCCCCTCGTTTGGACAACAAGAAATCATCTGGTACTCGTGGCAGATGTACCACTATTGGCCTGCCTTCTCTTTTGGCGATATCGGCGAACCCATGGTTGACGTGGTCCATTTCTAAGTTGCCGACATTTTTAATTCTTTGGGGCAGCTCCCATTAGCGGTTATCATTGGAGGGTTGTTTAAGTTGTAGGGCCCCAGATTTACTAGAGGAAAGAAAAGATGTGATTAGTCGTGTCTTTGAGCAAGTGTGCCCCTCTTTTTTTTAGATGATTCGTGGTTTCCAAGTGTTGTCCCCTTGATGATCACTCCTTAACGCCTCTCAGGCCTTAATGACAGCCGCTTGAATATCTGCCAGGTATTCCCTTTTATTGTGGTGACCTCGCATAATCGATACTTCGGCTGGACATACCCGACATTCTTCGCTATTATGTGGGGGTTTTCTCAAGCTGGTCATTCTTCCCCGATTATCGGTAATAATCGGGGTCAACACTCGTCATCGGGTGTCCTCGTCCTAATTATTAATCGTTCCGGGATTTCCTTCTCTTCCGGGGTCACGTGGCCTGTGACGTAGAAGTGGTGGTTTCCGTTCCTTCCGTCGGCGAGTGTGGTGGCGAGAACGGCGGGGGGTTTGGGGGGGGGGGGGGTTCCTCCTTTTCTCGTCGATGGTGTTGTTCGCGGCGTGAGTGTAGTGGCAGGGGAGGGCGCGGGGCAAGGGGAATGACTATTGTTGGGAGTAGGAGCCAACGATGACAGGTTTTATAACCTCGTCTATTTATTTCGGTCACCTTACTTCAAACTAACAAAAAGTTATTATTAGGGGGCAGGGGAGGGGCTGAAATAAAAGTGCCTCGTCACAATGTATTGTGACCTTGGCCGGGGAATTGAAATATAATAATTCCCGGCAAAGACACGATCTTGGGGAATTTACGATATTCTGAAAAATTAAGGAAATTGATTATAATTTACGGGAGGACCTGAAATAATAAAAGGGGGGGGGGGTTGAAATGATTACTCTGGGGGACTTATAAATTGACTATCTGTATTCTGATCTCATACCACAATATTAACACAAAAATAAGTCGGGCCTTTTGACTAATAATTCGAGTGTGGGGGGTAAGGCCAACTCACTTGCGGCTACGCAAAATATTATATAATAAAAAGAGGGGGTGACTCTAACTCTGGAAAAAATGGGAGAAGTGAGGAGGGCCGACTGAAAAGGTAATCATTAATAGGGGGCTTAATTTACAACTAACATGAATTTACTGGAGGCTCACCGTTGGGGGGAAATTAACACGGTCAGGGAAATTCGTTGGGGCAGGGAATAAAAAATGGGGCACTCACGGGGAATGGTGTCCTCAAAATCCTCTCGGTTTTCCTCGGGGTTTGTCCTCCTCCCTTCCTTCTCTCTCCTCGCACACGAGTACCTCACAATAATATCCTTTCCTCACAATACATTCCTTTCCTTACACTTCCACGCAATATTTCTCTCTTCCTCAATAGTTCCTCTCACATACAAAATTTAGTCCTTCTCACTCTTTCTTCTTCATTAATTGTCCCGCTTACACAATATTTACACAGCATTCTAGAATAGTTCTCTTCAAAGGGTTTCTTCCACTTTTACTCCTTATTAACACTTTTTCAGGGTCTTTTCTGGGCACTTCTTCACAGGATTCTTTGGGGTAACTTTGTTGCTTTATGAGGCAGGGACTTGTGGGGCAGTGTGTCACGAATGAGTTCTGCCGATCATTCTCACTTCTTCTTTTCCGATTATCGTGAATAATCGGGGGTCAATCG
>NW_011887893.1:155065-181988 GCF_000806365.1 Fopius arisanus | reverse complement strand
GGGGGGGGGGGGTAAGGAATATGTGGGGAGGGATTTTCCAACTGTGGCAAACGATTGACTTACATCTAACTTAGCCTAGGAAAATATATTATATTAATTAGGCGGCAAGGGGGGGGGGGCGCAAAAATTCTGCCTCATCACAGTATATTCATATTTTTTGGTACTGACGTTAGTATAAGCATGTTATGGGTATATATATTTTCAATTATTATTAGGGTGAAATGATTATGTTGATTCTTCTTCGAGTGGGCCATTTCGGGTCTTGTGTTTCGTTGTAGGTGTGTTTCCAGTTTTATGTCAGCAACCCTTTTAGCTCGTCGATTGTTCGGATTATCACTTTAATTTTGAGTTTGCATTCTGGTGCGAATCGGAACGTCGCTTCTGTAAATTCTGGAATGGTACTTTTAAGTGAAAGTATGTGAATCCCTTCATGGAGAGTGGTCATTACGACTTGAGCTTCTAAGTCGCAGAATTCTCTTCAGGTTGGTTTTAGAAGGTGATGTATCTGTAACGGATGTCCCTTTGCCAACAAGCGTTACCAGATCCTGCTTATAGGTTTCTAATTCATGGATTAATGCAGATCGTCTGTCGGGGATAGTTGGTCACGCATGTGTTGGCGGAAGTCGGCTACTTTCACGTGGCTCATTTTTCTGGAATGTTATAAAGGCGAAGACTGTTGAAAAAAATGTTGAAAAAAAGAAAAAAAAAGTACGATGAAGGGTTTAGTTTTCTAGCTGCGGATTACTTTTGTGATTTTCCCATCGTTGGATGGTGAATATCTATGTCTATTTCGCTGTCATTGTTGAGTTGACATTCTTACGGAGATTGAGAGGCTAATTAAAAGTTCCATAGTAGAAGTAACCTCCTTCAGCCAGAGTATCGGATTTCACTGCGTCACAGGGCCATAGTAAAGGCTAAAGATGCTAGACGCGTAGCGTCCGTGCTAAAGTCCGGGTGACTTGATATATCCTTTTTTTGGGCATACGTTTGTCCTAGGCGTCCAAGATTCGTACAGGCTTTTCAAAAGACTAGAGTTAGTCTCTGAATACAACAGCCAACGTTCCGTTTTCCGGATATTATTCCTTGTACAAATTTTCCCGGTGTTCTTGTTGTGCATATAACAGTATCCATCACTATTGGAGCTTCAGCAATGCAATGGAGGCATTGTTTCTGTTAGAACGATGAATCTTTGGCGCATGCTAATTCTGAAGATGCGATTTAATTCGGCATAGTATACGTAGACATCCGTAGCGTCAGTAGTGAGATGAAGTATACATTCGAAAGGAGCCGTTCACATTTTTCCTTGGAGTTCCCAAGGGAGTCCATGTCTTGTATTAGTGAGGTGGTTGTTCACGATCTGAGCCGTCCTTAATAATCTTTCCCGAGGACGGGGGGAAGCGGCGTGTACTGTGCTTTTCGTCCGACTTTCCTTTTCCCTTTTCTGAGTAGTTGTTGTTTTATAAATCATTATTTCAAGAAAAAACAAGCAAACAAGCAAAATAAGAAGGAAAGGCAGACAAATTTAAAGAAACTATACTAGTATTATTCGGATATATAAGGAAAAAACGACATGATCTTCCCTTTTCCTGAAATCCTTGGTATTCTTTCGGGACAAAAGCTACTTTTATGCGATTAGAATTAACTACTTCAGTTTGATTTGCATTTACTTGACTTTTGATGTTACTATTAGACATAACGTGCTTTACTTGGTATGGTCCCACGTAATGATGGTCTATTTTTTTCCTGTTTTCTTTCAGTATAGATTCCATCTGGGGAGTGGGAGAAATTAATAATTTTGCAGTGATTTTTCAATAAAAGATTTTTCAGGAAAGTAAATATGTCCGTCAATGGAGATATACCATCACAAATGGCTTTGTAATACGTAGTTCCTTTCTCGTGCTGTATTTGTCTTTCTCCTGCTTCAAGTGGAGTATTATAATTCGTTTTAATCTTCTTGTATTTTTGCAGTAATTGGGCTCCCGTATCGAGAGCCTCTCCTTGTGGGGTGAAAAACATAAAACTGATCCGGCCCCAAAAATAATATTATCTCTGATTTCTCTCTAACCATCCCGTGTTATCAATTCTTTTGTGCATTCTAGTTTTGCGTTTTCAGCTAACTTCGAATTTTGTAGTTCTAGTTCGAGAACTTCGCCCAGAATAGTTTCTCGTTTTTGAATTGGTTGTTTCTCAGTAATCGGAGTATGCGAAGCTTGCTCTACCTTCTGATCAGTTTGTTTTGCCATACTTTGTTTCGTATCGCAATCTTCTAAATCAAGAATTTTATCTTCGTCTTCCTCCCATACTGGATTCCGAGAAAACGCGTCAGTGTTAGCATTCATCTTTCCGGATTTATAAACGATTGTATAATCGTATTTCTCTAATTTTATTTTCCATCGTAAAAGTCGTGACGTAGGCTCATTGACACCAGACATGTCTGTGGTCAGTGATTTTGGACGAATGGGTGAATGTTGGGTGACAACAAAGACGGGATCGAGTAGCACTTTTTCTATCGTTGAGTAATTTGTTTTAACTTTATTAATGACCTTTGAAGCGTATGATACGTGAAGATCCTATCCTATCTCAACCTGGCTGAAGACAGCTCCGATAGCGTACTGTGACGCACTGGGGTTACATTAAATGATTTGGTATTTATCGGGATAGTGTCCGTGGTGATTATTTTGTGACTCATAGCGTAGGTACTTCCCAATGGTTCATACGGCAAGTGAAAAACGTCTTGTTTTTCGATTATTGAAGAGTGAATCTCTTTCGTTTTCTCGTTGCTGAGGTCGTTTCCTGGTCGGAGGGATTCTTTTAATTTTTCGCAGCGTTCAACTTCAGTTCCCTCAGTCAAGTAGGATATGCGATAAGTGACGGGACTGTCTATTAGTTCCTCATATTCTTGAAGAATAATCGGCGAGCATTTTCTGACCTTGAGGATTGTATCAGAATTGACACTGCGCAGAAAAATTTTATGATTGTGATTGGAGACCAATGCCTGTCCCATGAATATTTTGTTATCAAGTGGTATTTTGGGCAGATATCCTATTGGGAGGAATTTTCGCCGACTGTTAAGTAAATCATTTTCCTGCTTCTTGGTGGAAGAATAACTATGTCTTTTACATAAAAACGTAATTTTTTGTCTTTTAGTTCAAACTTCTGTGTGGAATAATTTATTCTGGCTGATTGATCAGTGAGGAAAGGGGTATCCAGTATACCGTCTTGCTGAATTCCCAGGTCGTTTACTACTACGTGAAAATACACTTCTTGTCCGAACATAGGAATTTTAACCGATCCCAGGGTAATCAAACCTGCTGAAGCTATTCCATTGATGTGAATGTTGTAAAAGGTGTCTATTTAATCTTTCACGGTTAGGGCCATTTTTTTGATCAAATTAATTTCCGCGCCTGCATCCAAAGATCTTTCTCACCCACCCAATATCCACCCCAACTCGATAATGCTTAGTAATACCAATCTCATGGCGAGCCACAACCAGAGCTACTTCTCATGGAGGCACGTGCGATCGGGCCTACGGGAACCGACTCGATTCCCAGCTCTTAATCCACCTCAACACTATGAGTTTCACCCTAGAGATGGGTCTCTGTGGCCCAAAACATTCGTTCCTGACCCACAAAGCAATCCTTTTCACTAGCCGGAGACGCGTAAACATCCCCATCTTTCGCTATCCCGATCTAAGATTGGGAACACGCACCCATCATAACTCCAAGGGGGTTATTGCCACCAACTAGTGCCGAGCTCCTAAAACGTCCGCTCGATACCACCACTCAACTCTGACTGCCTCGAAATCTCCCTGGACCTTCTCCCCCTAGTCTAAGCCTTTCAGCCACTGTGGGTCATCCGTTACTCTACAGCCACCAATCAACTCGACGGGATCCCGGGGGTGCTAGTCCTTTCACCTAGCGGTTGGTCCCTCGTCTAAGTCGACGGCGCTCTTCAGATCCATTCAGCTGGAACGCCTGAACGTCGGCCCGGGACTCCCTAACACAGCTGGGTGGATTTCCGAAATAGGTGACAGCCATCTTCAGCGTCATTATAGTGTTCGGAAACATGGTCTCACCCTACCACGTTTCTTTCGTTCGGCTTTTTCAGCCAACGTCAGATGTGGCTTCCTACTACTGGTGAATTTCTTTAGTACTATTCACTAGTAACGAGAAAATCTCGTTACATTACATGTAATAGGTTTTAGATAACCATGCTTCTGCCAATAATACTCTTCTTTGTGGTTTATTTTCTTACAAAAATCACAATATTATTCGGTTTGAATTGTATTGATTCTTGGTAGTTCCGATCGCTTTTGCTGTTTTCGATTTCCCTGAAAATTGTTATCTTTGATTTGGGGCCATTGAGCAGTGGGGAAGTTGCCGTGTAATTCGTCTCGTGTTTGTTTTTCTTTTTCGGCTTCGATAGCTTCTCATATCGCCTTGTTTAAACCCGAGTATCTCCTTGAATTGACCTTTATTGACATAAAAAACACCGTACTGTTTCCTGTTGCATGTCTGTCTTAACGCTTCTTTGTAAAATGGATTGAAATTGGAGAGTCTCAACGCGGAATAATATATTTTCGGGTAATTTTTTGCGTCAGCGTGAAAGAAAAAAGCTATCATTGTGCAAAGAGCAATTAATGGTCGAGTGTGGCTGGCAGGTAGTGGTCTGAAAGCTCGTAAATAATCGCTGGTCCGAGCCCCAGTGAAAATATTCCCTTTCGTGCCTAGAGTGAAGTACTCACTCGTTTTCGGAGTGCCGTTTTCAAGGAGGCTGACCTTGTAAATAGACCTGGGGAACAACGCCACGAGATAACTGAATAGCTCAGAAACTACAATTAAAGGAAAAAACCTTGGAGAAAAAATAATGGCCGCGGATAAATGAGCGGTGGAGTAAGAAAATAGATCATGAATACGGGAAAAACCTTGAATTAAGAAAGTAAACGAAGAGTCCCGGGGCAAATGAAAGGGCTCAACCGGAAAACCAAGTTGTAAGAGTTTTCTACGACTTTTCTCTCATTCCCATTCATTTGAATTTAAAGAGATCAACTTGAGGTTCAGTCACTCGTTACAAAGCTGAATTTTCCCCTGAACCCATACAGTGAAAAAATAATTGCCAATTTTTTTTTCAATTAGATGCAACCGAACATTTGTAAAAAAGAAACAACTCAGTAAAAAAAACATTAGAAAAATGAAACGAGTGATGCAATTCGATAGTTCCGGATGACAGGAGATTTGAGTGGCGTCAAGACGCGTGATATTGACTCGTAGCGTCTTGTCTACCTATATAATGCTCTGATTTCTACCATTTCACTCGGTGTGACAGCGAGAGGGTTAATACCGAAATGGAGGACAATAGGTAGACGTATGTAAAGGCGATTAGTGTGTTCCCTAAGTGGCAGAAACCATTAAGGCCACAGTGCTATGGCGTTAGTAGAGAGTTTGAATAGTTCTTGGTTTAAGGCGATGTGTGGCAGGGGTCTGCGTCTGTTCTCTTTGCCTTGGAAATGCCACCAGAGATATACAGGTATGTCCTTATATGTCAGGGGTATGAGGAGAAAGTCGAAGACTTGGGACCTCCAGTGGTGAGGAATCACTATGGCCAAAGTTTTCGCTTATAATGCTCATTGTGACGAGGCCGTGTGCTCGTTAGTCAAGAGCCATCATCTTGCCTGTGGGCTTCTGGGTATGTGACTAGCCCAGATTTCACCATTCCCATACTCAGAGATGGCAATGTCTCACTGCAAGCCATCCACCCAGGAAAAAATGACAAAAGGAATTCATTAATTGTCTGATTAATTCACGTGCTCCATGTTTTCACTGCTTTCCACAGAGAGAGAGAGAGAGGCAATTGCCAATTTACGGATGGAAAATTTGTGTGAAAATTTATATCGCAACTTCCTTTGCATCGGGTGAAATCGAAATTGATAATCCATCATCTTGATTTCCCACAGCATCAATACGCCGCTGAATCAGTTCATGGAATTCTTTTTTTTGTTAAACTCAATTGACAATAAATCCCCATCAAAAGTTGGAAGCAGTCGACCAAGGGTTCTTGGCAATTTCTGCTGATGAGAGAGTTAAAGCTGGCTGATAACAGCACCGAAGATTCAACTGGGAGAATCGACTTTATAGCGACATGAGAGAGCGAAAGATTGGAATATATTGCTAGCAATTCAGCCACCTGTGATGCCATCATCGAGAAGAGCACCGTCAAATCTTATTCACCGGTTGCCCAAGGGAGAGCTACTCAAACCGGATGCTGTCAATTACCCTGGGATAAGAATAACGACAGAACTGACCTTGGTACCAGTCGTACAGTCAACTTATCCTTCTTTTCGAACACTTAAACCACTCCCCACTACTTTTACTACCCGCTACATCCGACACGAGTTGATGGTGCAGCAGTGTATACAGATATAGTATTTGTCACCTGAAATTTATGTGCGAAACCGTAATCCTGATAATCTCCAGAGGCGAAGTTGCCTGCCACTGTACTACCAACCCACCCTGGAACGACCCTGGAACTTCCCCCTCGCCGCCCCCACTTTTCCGGGATCGTCCTGGCGTTCTCCACTGATTTATTGTACTTAATGTGCGCCACGACTCGGGAAATACTAATTCAATAAGATTTATTCACTTTTTGATACGTTCGGGATGGGGGAATTAAATTGGGGGATTTTGAAAAATAAATTTAATCCACCGAAATCATGAATAAAAAATATTTTCAGGTTTTTCTCTGTTTTTTTCTCTCTATTTTGCAAAAGTTTGTATTTGTCAATGCGAGGGGGGCGAGGGTGATGGTTAATGGTGCAATAATTTTTTTGTGTCAAATTTATTATGGATACATTTAAATTAATGACAATTAAATTTATTTTTGGTGTATTTTTTGTTGGAAGTTGCGAGAATTTGTTAACTGTGCTTATTCAAATGTTTACCATCTGCCGAGGGCTATAAATAAATTTGTTAACGCTACCCGAATTTATTCAATATTTGATTGCCATTTTACGCAACGAACGAATTATGAATAAACAACAGGCGATGCGTGCATCGAAATTCTAGCGTAGGCATTAAAAATACTGAGCATGAGTTTTCGAGCCCTATCACCGTATACAATGACTGGTTCATATTCGGCATGGATTAGGTGACCCAGCTTCCCTTGAAACTGAGCCATGGATGCAATAGGAGCGAACAAATTGCACAAGAAAATAATTAATTCATCTATCGAGTGAAACTGGCGACCTTGGATCGCATTTTTGGCGGGGCCTTTTAATTTTTTTCTTACTAATTTGATTAAATTAGGTTCCATGTTTGCGTCGACCATATTTTTTGCTTCTTTGTGCCCTTCCGAAAATTGTGAAAAAAATGACGGATCTCGCTCGAATTCTGGAATTGCGGAAAACGTGTCTTGTAAGGTGACCGTGGTACCTTATATTATTACGCAAGAGATTGGGTGTGGTGCGATGGTATAAAATTGCTTCGGATATGATACTTTAATTTCTTTTGTTGGCTTATCAAAGAAAGGGTCCGTAAATTGTCGCGGATTTTTTGTTGAATAATCGAGTATGTCCCGAGAAATTTCGCTATTTTGATTATAACAAGTCGTGTGTGCTGCGTGTGTTTTCCGACTGTAGGAGGCGAAAATTCGGGACAGTCTGATAGTGAGTGCTATTCATTTTAGTAATGTTTGGTTGAGGGGTGATAAGAGCTCGCCCTACTGCTCGATTCACTGCTTTTTTTTCTGGTATGCTTTTATCATTTGGTATGACTTCATCCGTTTTTTCAGACTGTCTATAGCTTCGTAAAGTCACTGGAATATAATATACCGACACTTCGTGACCTAATTTCGGATTCTGGTGTGAGCCCGGAAAATTTTTATATGTCGAACTGGGTGCCGGAATTATTCTCATTGATTATTCCGTTTTTTGCATAAACCGTTTGAAGAAGTGCTGTATTGTGATAAAGGGCGTCTAGCTCTCTCCGTGCGTCGTTTTTACGTAAAAAATTAATTTTTTGCTACTCAGTTGGTTTGTTTTCTGTTGTAAGAGTCGTTGGGGCTAATTGTCCGATGTCTCTTTCCCTCCGTTATTCCGCGATTGTGCAAGTCGATTACTGTAAACGGCCGATTAGGTCATAAATTTCTGCGAGTACGTCTGCTGCGTGTATTTTACCGAATGCGATTGGCGCCGTCTGAGTGTAATTTCGCATGATTTCTAATTGTTCCAGAGGTACTTATCCCTGTCCCCGAATTTGACTCAAAAATGTTTCATCTCGTAAGAGTAAATTTGGATCTATAATAATTGTTTCTATTTCCAATTTCTTTCGATACACCCCCGTCCTTGTAGTAGGTGTATTGCGGGTAGCAAATAGATTGTATTGGTTGCTTCGATTTTTTGACTGGGTTGTGTCATTGAAATTGATGTCGCAACGTGTAAAGTGGTTTTAAATTGGGAATTGGTATTGAAACTTATATCTCCGTCAAGGGACACATGGGGTTCTATTTCTGTTTCAGTTTGTTTGTCAGTTTTTAATGTGAGATCGTCATTGCTTGTTGCCTGTGCTGAAAGTTTTTTCTTGTTTTTAGAATTTATTGGAGCAGGTTTTCTGCAGTCAGTTTTTAAAGAATAACGAAGATAAAAGGTGACCCCCCGATGCGATGAATCGAGATTTCGAAAGATCATGCAAAAAAAGTAGTTTGGGAACCTGATGTGTGGAACAAAATGCTAAAGCACACCATGAACGGTTACGAGCATAATTGGGGTACAAAGAAAACTATGTATTCCAATTAGAGTGTTTTTAGACCACAATTAAGGGTTACATATTCCACGAAGAATTCGATGAAGGAAAGTAAATATTAAGTAAGCAGAAAAGAGAAGAATGCCGGAAAAAAAGAAACAAATTAAAGATGAGAAAAAACGAAATATATCTCTTACAATGATGTTTTTGAATGATACGGTGAATGCTTAGTATCGGTTTAAGTGGTGGGAACAAGTTTGAGGATCTTGAACTGATGAAAGTATCTTCTCAAGTGTGCTTAAATGTAAAGATCTTGAACTGATGAATGTATCTTCTCAGGTTAGTTGGATGAGTGTTCACTGGTGAACTGGGTGCGAAGACCCTGTTGCTAGGCAGATATGCTAGTAAATTTGACGTGAAAACCGTGTTGCTAGGCAGGGATGCACTGGTAAATTTGACGGAAAGGCCGTGTTGCTAGGCGGGATGCACTGGTAAAGCACTGGAGGGTAACTGAACTGAGATTTTTATATGATCGAGTTTTCAAGTAAGATTGACTCTCTGATCACTGTTGGTCCGAGCTTTTGTAAGCTAGGTTCTAGTTATCTGCATCCCATGTGGGGGTTGCGATCGTTGAACTTGGTTTGATCGTGTTGATTCGTGTCGATGTCTTCTGAACTTAGTAAGCAAGATTTTTGTCCTTGGTAGCTCTCCTTCTTTTAAAGTCGGTTTCCACGCTTTTTCTGAGAATCTGCCAATTTGTAGTTGGTCAGTCATTGTCAGAATATGAAGGGATTTCTTTCATGGGTAACGGTCCCTTGCTTTCGGAACTATTTCGTGCCTTTTTTTTGCAAAACATCTCTTTTCTTGCCGTAAAGATGTGCAAAAGTCCCAAGTTATCCCGTAGCGGTCGGAACGTTTTCATACCTTTTCCTGGAATGGCAGTTCGTATTCTCTCTCCGAGTCGTAGATTTTTCCGATCGGCCTGCGTAATGTACGTCCAGTGAGATCACTATGGAATTCATTGAGGATGATGTTTGAGAGCAGTATGTAAATACGATATTTCGTCTTTGTTTATGACATCCAGCAACGAGTGTTTAGCGGAGCCCGTCGATTCATTGTTTCCTTCTTCCTTTTTCTGCAGAATAGCGTGGCCTACTTATTCATTTAGCAATACTTTTTGTTGACAATATATATTGATTTGCCTTTTTGAGAAATCACAATATTGTTTAATTTGCCTTTTTGGAGAAATGCATGGCCTATCTATTCATTTTTGAGAGCCGCGATCCGCGACACAACTGCCATGAGCGAACGTGAGGGGTGTGATCTCATGCCACTTGTTTTCTGCACGAACTTTATTATTATGCGACCCCCTTTCGTCATTCTAACGCACTAGGACGGTCCTTTGGCTTTTTCCGCGCGATTTATAATCAACGCAATAATAAACATACGGGTGGATGTGATACAAGCAACTGGATTACTTTGCTCTGGCATCGTTGCTGATACGTTTTTCTAGCGAAGATAGCGAAGATTAATAATGGACGTCCGTCTGGTTTTGCCACCTCCTATCGCCGACATGAAAAAGCGACCCCGATCTTACATATCGTGTTCTGACGAAACATTTGTGGTATTATGTATACTGAAGTCAGCATAACGTTTTCCTTGACGATCTATCTCGCCACATCAATTTTACCTACAAACCCGTGCTTCCCACTCTTTTTCTTATAAGAAAAATTGATGTTGACTTGAGTATAATGGTTCGTACAATAGAAGCAGTGGTTTACCTTCCTGATGCCCCTGATTAAAATAATTCAAAAGCATGTATTGCACTTGGAACTAGTTATTTGATATGCTAGCTAGTCTAGCTTTCTGATTAAACTTTCGGGATCCAGTTCGTTCCGTTAAATTGCCATTCACTACCCAAGGAGAAAAATTGAAAGTTTCAAGTAAACGTTATGACAATAACAATATAATCTGAGCGAAACTATCTAATGCGTTAACGTGCTTACTATGCGTCTTGTATTATTTTTTAGAAGTAAACATTATGACTTTCATATAGTTCCTTGGGATATTTCTATAAAAGTTTCTCTCCCATAAAAATCAAAAGCATACGTGAAATTGATTTTTCATGCCGTAGACTACTTTGTTCGCTTAATATAATAAATAAATTTGTTTAATACTTGGAATGTCACTATATTAAAAAATTTTTTTGACGATATTATTTGTAATTCGCATTTTCGAAAATCGCATTTTTTCCACTATTACCCAACTCCCATCATTCCCGTCCTGCTCCAGAATTCAAGAATCACGATCCGTCAAATTATTATGGTCATTGATGGATTTTTTCTCATGACAGGGCAGTATGCTCCGTTGGTGAAACAAACAATACCCATGATACCGTGCCAGGACTTAGTGAATTTGGAAAGGTAATGTCTATTCACCTAGCTTTTGTTTCGTAGTCTAGGCACACCTGACGCTATTCCAATATTTCCATACATCATAAGAATTGTGAATAAAAAATGTAACAGAGCATCGCTGTCGTTATGTATATTTAATTCTAGAATTTTGATTCTATGCTATGTGGATGCAAGTACCGATATATATATTAAATAACACATTAATCATGCAAATCATGAAAGTAAAATTCATCGTCGCATTAACAATTGATTCTAACCTATAGCTGTAGCTTGGTTTTTTTAATAACTACATAAAAAAATCTAGAAAGACGGCGAAATATGGCAATATTATTTATAGCTGATAAGTAATATCAGTATACAGGAACTGCAAGATTTTTTTTCACTCCATACGTCCTTTATTGCATTAAATCTATTGATTGTTCTGTCCAGTAGCATATAAATGTATACATGTCAATACTAAATTTTTCTTTTTTTATGATTTGGTGTACGAACAGGCAGTTGTAAGGGAGTTGAACAGACTCGGTATGCTGGTGGATCTGTCCCACGTATCTACGCGAACTATGAGGGCAGCACTACAGACAACACGAGCGCCGGTCATATTTTCTCACAGTGCTGCACGTGCATTATGCAATTCAAGTAGAAACGTACCCGACGACGTGCTCAGAAATTTGGTAAGTTTTTTTTGGCAATATCCGCAATTGTTAGGCTATCATTTCTGTGGTCATGGATTCATAATAAACTTAGCTATTAATTCAAATTCAAACAACAATTGATATTATGTGTGGTGCAGGAATGGGATTTTGGGTGGTACCGGGAACTGTATGAGGTGATGGTGCAATGGAATTGTACCGGAAAAACGCGAGGAATTTTACCATCAATCGTTGTCGATCTATTTATGTCTCTATTAATTTGTAACATGCCCCAATTGACTGGGGATGAAATTAGCCAGTTAACCCGCCCTTTTCCCCTGGAATCTAAAATCGTCAAGATAAAAATTAAAGGTTGGGCGCCAGTCATTTTTTGTTCCTCCGAAAATAATAAACCGGAATACCTTAATGCTCAAAACGTACAGGAAAACCCGAAAGAATACTATAAAACAACATCTCGAAAGAAAATCCCAGGAAAAGGTGGTATTACCCGCGCTGCTCAGGGGGTTAGTTATGGAGAGAGGGATGGATCCAGATGGAAACAAGTTTATTGGGTGAAACTCTAAAATAAATTACTCAAAATTCAAGAGCAAAACCAAAACTATATTCAATAGGAAGATTATTAATACAAATTTGAGAGAGAGAGACATACA
Organism: Fopius arisanus; assembly: GCF_000806365.1. Lineage (NCBI taxonomy): Eukaryota > Metazoa > Arthropoda > Insecta > Hymenoptera > Braconidae > Fopius > Fopius arisanus. Next base: position 169,539 of record NW_011887893.1, on the reverse strand, counting down.
AAATTGGGCGTGACGTACACAGAGATCCAGAAATTTTAATTACTCAAAATCCTAATAATCTCGAATTTGGCCCAAAGGTACAAAATATGCTCAGGCGAATATTCCCAATTCAAAGGTAATTTTTATTCCCCACCGGGATGACGGTAAAAACATAATTCAATAAATGGAGCAAAGCTCGAGAAAATAACTCCAATATTAATCATTTCCGAACCGCCACCAACTTTAAGGCACAGGGCGCAGGGCACCTCAGATACGGCGCTGCTCGAACATTCTACAAGTGGAGGCTCACTGAGCATAAAACATAGCCACGTGAGAACTATCGGCCGGCACGACACACGAGATTCAAGATGAATTCACTCGATGCACGAAAACTGAACAAAATGTCGAAATGTCCGAAATAATAGGACGTGAATCGCATGACGAATTGTTAACGTTCGTAGGCGTATTTTATTACTAATTCTTTAAATTCTAATTTTCACGAACCCCAAGCAACCTGACTACTCAGGAGTTCCTCGTGGTTGCAGTGATTCCCTCCTGACCTGTCACCGAAACCCTAACCCTAACCTGTTGTGCCCCGTAAATCTTATAATTGAGCAATAATATTGCAATTATTCCTACACCTATCCTACACATTTGCCTAAGAATTTTATCCTAAATCCAACCGTTCAGCTCGGTATTTTTTTGGCTTAAAACGCGATTAAAAAAGGAACTCTACCTAATCAATTTTTATTTCTCGAAATTTTAATTCAGTATTTGGCGATAATTCGCAATAATTCTTCTCTAAACCCCAATACTTTTAAAAGTTTATATTCCTGGCGTGAAAACGCAATTAAATTTTCAAAACAAATAAGGCGAAATACGCAATACAAATTCTCAATAATTTGGGCGTAAACGCAATGAGAAGTCTCCATAATTTAGGCGTAAACGTAATTGAAATTCTTACAAATTTTGGAATCAAAAATGCTATTAAATCCCCAATCTTTTTAATGACTCTAAATGTCAAATCTGGACTCTAATGGATCTTGCCGTCCAAAAGGAAGTTCTCCAGATTTCCTTACACGTTAAATTACAATATTTACATTGGTTTAATAATTGTCTGATTATCCTTAAACGTCTCTTCCATCTGAATAACACGTTGATTAATTGCACTACTGATTTAATAGCTAATTAACTGGTACTGAGTGCTGAGAAAATGATCAATTCAACCGAAATTGCTGACCTTTATGTATGACTATATAAATTAAAATGACTAGAAAAACTGTCCTTCTCTATGAACCGCCCAGACAATAACGAACTAATTCCTTTTATTTGAATTCCTATTTCCGTTAATCCGGGTGGGTTTCAATTTCTACCGAGGACTTCCGAACTAACCTGATGATGGATACATTGAAACGCCTAATTGCGTTTCAACCAATTATTATTGCCCAATGTGTTCATTCTTCCTCCGAATGGAACTATAATTTTTTTCACAATCCAATGATCGAGTCTTGTACATTAAGATAATTAAGACTCAGCGACATTCGTTCTGAGGCATATTGCTAATTTATTAACGGAAGAAGATCGATCATGGTGGATGTGTGGTACGAGCGCGGAGTTGGCAGTTTACATTTTAAGGGTGGGGTGCTCACATCATCTCCGCCATTGCACTAAAAATAGCAAATGATGTTTCGGTAACATCACACCTACTAGTCACCAATAAGAGTTAAAAACTTCAATTATAGGACCCATAATTCATTGATGGGTATATTTTTCCACCCAAAAGCTCAAAATCACCAAACAAGGAAATATAAACATTTTGATCTATACACGTGGCACGTCTGAGCGTCTCGCTCAAAGCAAGCCATCACTCCACTTGATGATCCGTACATATTGTTACTACAATAAAGCCTGTCAATACTGTATCAAATTGTGTGCCATCATATATTCACTCAAAACGGGATCATCAAAAAATAATTCGTTAAATAACGAGGAATTTTTCCTACTCAGAAAAAATGAATACATTCCGGGTACAAGAATGTCTGACTTTAATGGGCTGATCATTGATGAGCCGTCAACCATGACTGACTCCCAACGGAGCTGGTTAAAAAATAAAAAAAAGTCAACGTTGTTTTGTGAGAGGGCTGACCCAGTCGCAACGTTTCAGAGAATGGATGGATAAGGATGAACTTTCGGGAGACGTTGAGTGGGTCCACCAAATCACTGCATGCGGTTTTTTTACATTAAATCCACATTAACTGAGCGGGCCACAATTTCTACGTGTCGAGCGGTACCGAGAAAAAAGTGATTAATTTTGTGTAGAAATTGTATGCAGTGAGTGGTTCACAGAAAATAGCGGACATACGTGGAAACGGTTGATACGCAAATCAGACAAAGAGTAAAGGGCCACGAGGTGGCAGGAGATCTGATTTAGGAAATCACATGAACTTAATATATTAGGGGTATTCCATAACCGTGAGCTGTCCAGGAAGTGGCGCCTCACGTGTCAAAAGTAATGACCCTTGGTTGCCTTAGATAAGAGGTGAGCGCTGCAAGCGAGTGTGAGCGTCGAGAGAGAGTTGGGTGAGCAATGCTTCTGAGTGTGAGTGCTTGCGTCAACTAACACGATTCCCAACAAATCTCAATATAATATCCAAAAAAGGTAACAAAAGCTGTAATACTTTTTTTGATCTCGTCCCAGAGATGGTGGATAGTCACGACACTCGCGCAGTCCCATACTCACATCTTGAAATTCATGGCCCAAACGCCAACAAAAACTAAAAGAACCGAAGCGAGGGCAAGGAGGTAGGGCGCCTGGCATTACCTCAGATTGGTATACCTCATTAACTAAGGAACCAAATCCTAAATTCAAAAAAAAAAACCTAAAAAAGAGAGCACGAAAAGACAGGACATGAGGGATTCGACCTCGTCCTCGCGACACCATAAATTCCATAAATCGTTATAAATAAGTTCATCAATTTTATGTATTAAAAAAAAAAGCAGCCCAGATTGCCAAATCCAAACAACGGGACGAAAATCCAATTACAGTCAGAACCACTCGCGAAAGGCTGAAGCTGTTGACGAATGGAAGGGAAGTGGGAAGGCCTGTGGTGCTAAATCATGAAGAGCGGGTCAGGATCCACTTATATGTGAATCTACTCCCGAAATTTACCGAATAAAATACAAAAGAAGAGAGGTTGAGCATTACGAACGCTGTAGGATACCGGTCACTCGTCTGTGTGAGAAACCGAGGCGCAAAGGACGCCTTCATGTGTGTCATCACTGAGAGGATCCGTGACTGATCCGGAATTTCTACCGAGACCAGAACGGATCACTACGTGTAGCCTCAGATATAGAGCATACCGGAGAGGATAAGGGAGACCATCCATTAAGCTACAGAAGCTGCCCGATTGAAAAACAACTAGGCTGAAAGTTAAACTAAAAAAGAAATACATCTAACAAAAGAACTTCGATCAAAGGTCAAATATTACAAGAATACTCCAGGATTCTATCACTGAGCAAAGTGGTCAATAACACCCAGTCAACTAAACAAAATGACAAAAAATAAGAAACGCCACCAATCTCAATATGGGTCCCCGCATGCCGCAACTTCAAATATCGATGATCACTCCCAAGCACCCAACATTTCAGGCCCAACTTTCAACACATGATCATAATAGTTATTTATTAAAAATTAAGGAATTAAGATTCTATTCTTCATGCCTGAAAATTTCCTAAACCTCCACGCCAACCAAATTAATTAAATCAGAAACACGTTTAAACACCCTACTCCATTTTCAGAATGAACAACACACCAATTCAACTCCCCAAAGAACACTTTGTAGAAAATTGAGTCAAATGAGTTATTATAAACATCCATTTTATCATTACAAGCCAATGTAGAGTCGCATTAGTTAACTCTATTGAGACTGTTTTGGCGAGAATTATGGGTATATTAAGGGTAGCGAAGGGCACATTAACAATTAATAAAATACATGCGTCGGTTTATCTCGTCAAAAAGTTTATATTTATTACAAAAAAATATAATGACTGGTCAAAAATAATACCGTGGAAATACACCGCGTAAATTCGTGAGAATGTTCAGCCGAAACAGAGAAATTTCTCGCTGGAGTTGTTCACAGAGAAAGTAGATTTAATGGTCCGGGAAGAAAAACACGTCACACACAGTTCACCGAAAAAATAGAGAAGACGAAGAAAATGATGTAGAGATGACAGCTAAAGCAACAGGTGAGAGATTAACATATTAATTGGCCCTACCCAGGAGGTGCTGCCACCGTTCTGCCCGTTCGACATTAATGAGGCCGTTGCCTCAACAGGTACCAATACCCGGCTGCGGCCTCTGGCCGGCTGAACGATCGATGATTTTCTTAAGAGGTGACCCCGATGATCTAATTCCACTGTGGCCAGTTACGTCAACACAGAAAGCAAAAGGGAATAGGATCGTATTGTGTGGGATAAAACTCTGATCAGTACTATGCTGGGTTATGCAGGAGCTTGCATAAATAATCACGCGAAGAGAAAGAAAATCTTTCTACCAATCATCAAATAGAGTTGTCTATTGATCCCCTAAGAAAATAGAATTGTGACGACTGTTATGCCCTGCACATGTATTTATTGTAGGTTCCAGGGTCGAAGCAATAAATCCCACCAATCGTTTATAGGTATTTCAATATGAGAGATTATTAGTATAGTCATGTAATTCATTACGGGTCGGAGCTCGATTTGGGTCCGCCGCATGTATACTCAGACAGCGTCTTAAGTACACAATTATTTGTGTACCATTTGATTTGATCAGCATAATCCGATTACGCTGGCACGTATCATGTTGACAATACTGTGGGTCCAAATATTTCACAGTAACCCAATTGATCGAAACTGGGGCATAACACAGCAATCTAGGATAAAACCCCTCAAATAGGTGGGGAAAAATGGAAGGATAGGAAGATCGAGGAAAATTATAACCTTAACAGTCAAATAATCTTATGTAACACGATTATTAGTTGCCCCAACGTCAGCCTCGGAAATCTCGAGGGATACTAAATACAAAAATTCAAATTGACCCAAACTGACCGTCAAAGGACCAACCAATCAGGACGTTTCGACAGATATTCGACAAATGAGTTGCGCACAAACGGTCACACTCAACAAGTGTCGAACGTGCCGAAACACGTCACTCTCGTGTCGGACGGCACAAGAAATAGTTTTCCTATACGCCTTTTGTTACTGTTAAGTATTGCCCTTGTCTAAACCATTATCTTTTGCTTTACTCTTGTCAAATATAGTTATTCATTATATTCGGTGTCTGTGAAATTATTTAATTGTCAACCACACCAGGAGAGTCGATTCCCGAGGCAGCAACTGTAAGTAGCCCGTGTTTCTGAACATTCTCTCTCCTTGATCTATTCCTTCTATCGGGTCACCCAAAGTCGAATCCATCCCTTAAAATCAGTCCGTTGCTCTTTCCAAAATTAATAACAATCATATCGAGTTGTCAACCTCGTCAAAGTTGACTGGCGCTCTACTCAATTAATTATCATTTAAATCAAACAACTTGAGCCCCGACAGCTCATGACCCAAGCCGCGTCGGGTAAGATCTTTTCAACGATTTTATAAATTTCATGATTAATAATCAACCATAGAAAAGATCTTGTCTCATTTGATAAAATAATCAAATAATACTAAGCTTAGAATCAAATAATCTTAATGAAAACGTTGTGGCCTCGGCCGGGGAATAAATATATGAATATTCCCGTCGAAGTGACGAAAATCAGGGAATTTGTTCGCGTGTAAAAATTAAGGGGAATTTGCTATAATTTAAGAGGGGACCAGAAATAATAAGCGAGTAGCGGGGGGGGGGGGGGCACAAAATTTTGCCTCATCACAAGTTACAGTTGTCGGCAGATAGAAGGGCGAAAGATGGGCGTGATCACTCAGTCTAGTTGTTGGTGGACTCGGAGACTGCGTACAGGAACAGAAGAGTTTGCAAACGGTGAATCATTAGATCTAGGTGGGTCTCGCTGAATGACGGTGAGGTTGACGAACTCGGTGGTTCGAGTAGTACGAAGAAAAGAGTTAATTTTCCGTCTGACCTGCGGCTGCTCGTAGACTTTGGCTGTAGAATCACTTGATGGCTAGTTCTTTTCCTTGATTAGATCCTTGAAAGAATGGCAGGGTCGAGTTTTCCCATTACTTATGTGCCGAGTTCAGCATTCTCAGGTCTTCTGGAGCAGGATGGGCAGCAATTTGATGAGTCCAGGTGCATCTCCATTGATAAATCTATTTTCTTTTGGCTTATGCAGCTCCAGCGTACCAATTTCTCAAAACGGGGAGGATACAAGTTAGTCTGTTATGGACTCACGCAGCTCAGCCGTAATTGCAGGTAGAGACGGTATCGTTATCGTAGATGAATGGCTCGAATTAGGCTGACGGTCGTACATTGTAGTTTCGCCGGACGGTATCGTCACACTGGCTGAAATTCTGCTGACTCTCATGCTGATTAGGGTGGAGCTTGTGTTGCAGACAGTGCATGGATGTGATTACATAATTATGTAGGATAAGTAATCACTTGGATCATCTGACTCGTCAGCAAATAAAATCGGTCAAGAACATCTCGAGGACAAAGGTTATCACATGTGAGGCCTGATTGACTGGGATTATAAACCGAGGTATGCAATGATTATGAACGCGCAAGCATTAACACTGTTCAGGAAGGAAAAAGATCTGTAGAATCGAGGGAAGACTTCTCAGATGAAGACCGCGGCGACCGCGTCTCTTTCCGAGCCCATGCTACTTAGCATGGACAGGCATAAAAGATGTGTCCAACCGTGGATCCAAAGTTTCCAGCTGCTAGAAGTATTTGTGTCAGGTTGCTCCATTCGGACTAGAACGACCTGGACAGGGAAACTCTCCACCTGTTTTGAGCCAGATCTGATTCTGGGAATATTTTCAGGAAATTGACGAGATGGAAAAGGAGTAATTTTCGGGAGATGTTGAGAGGGTCAAGATAAATTTTCACTTGCATGGCGTTGGTCAAATATAGTCAATTTATTGAACGACTACAGTCCTGAGTCACTGACATGACCAAAAAATATAATAAAGGTTAATTTAGGGCTGAACAAAACTTATTGAGCAGGCCAACTACGCTAAAAAGCAGAGGAAAAGCGTAAAAAAAACTGAAGACTATGTAATTCGTGCGATCTTTCGTATGCAAATGAGAGCGATTAATGGGCCACAAGGTGGCAAATGCCCTTAATTGAGGATCATACGCAGCAAATTGAAAAAATTATATTGAGCAGATGAATATTATCCGGTACGTGGCGCCTTCAGTGTCATAGGGGAAAGGCCATAAATCATCCGGGTGGGTCGGTCAAAAAGCGTGAGAGAAGTAAGAACGAGTGATCCTGACAAATGGAGATGGTCTGCGCGTTTGCGTGTGTGACTACTACCGATGTTAATGATCCGGTTCAGAACATAAAAAGAGATTAAAGATGCTAGACATTGTGACGAGGCACTTTTTTAGCCCCTCTCCTGTCCCTAATAATGACTTGTTTTTAGATGTAAGTAGGTTAAGAATTAGGTTAAGATAAATAGACAAACCTGCCACCGTTGGCTCCCACTCCTGAGATATTCCTTCCCCTTGCCGCGCGTTACCCGCGCCCAACACTCACAGCCGACAGAGACAGCACCGCTGGAGAGAAGGAGAAGCCCCCCCCCCGCCGCCGCGCCGTTCTCCTCATCGCCACGCGCGCCGGAGAAAACAACTGCAACCCACCATTCCTACGTCACGGCCCACGTGACCTGGAAGAAAAGAAAACCCACAACGACTACGTCACAGCCCACGTGACCCCGGAAAGAAAGAGGACAGTCCCTAACAATAGGGAAATTAAAAGTAATAATAAGGACACTCGATGACGAGTGTCACCGATTGACCCCGATTATCACCGATAATCGGGAAAAAACGAGCACGAGTGATGCGACGCCATCACTCATGATACAGCTGCCCCCCTGTAGGGAGTAATTTGAGAAGCAATTAGTTAGCGGAAGTTTGAGAAGTTATTGGTTGGAGAGATTTTCAGGAGCTAAACTGAGAATTGTTTGAGAAGTTATTGTGGGAATATCTGTGGAGTATTTTGTTCGAGGGAGAGTGGATACTCGTCTGTAGAGGATTTTTGTTGGACCCGGGAGCGAGGACAAGGAGGAACAACCATTGTGGATTATTTTGGTTGGAGGAGTTTCCCGTGGCCGGAGGACTTTTTTTGGAAGGATTAGAATAGACGCCATCCCCGTGAATACCCTTCAGTACCTTTCCCGCCCCAACAAATATCAACGCACCCCCTGTAATATTATCCCCCCCACCCAACGATGAGCCTCCAGTGCAGTCTTTTTCTTTGTTGTAAATCGCGCCCTATAATTATACTTATCAATTCACTCAGACCCCTCACTTCTCCCCTTTTTTGTTGTTTCATAGTTAGAGCCACCCCTTCTCTTTTTGTTGTTGCATCTTTCGTGTAGCCGCAAGTTGGCTGGCCTTACCTCCCAGCCTCGAACTAGTAATATAACAAGGCCGAATCATATTTTTTATACAATATTATTTTGTTGTGTCTGTTCTGTGTTCGGGAAATATATCAATATAAATTCAATTATATACTAACCCCGAGTAATCATTGCAAACTCCCTTCCCCCTTCTTCTTTCAGGTCCTCCCGTGCTCTCTATTACTTTGAATTTGCCGAATATCACCAATCTCAAATTATCGGGCCTGTGCCGGGAACTAATATATTTTAATTCCTCGGCCAAGGTCACAATTGGCGCCCAACGTGGGGCCAGCCGCTGTATACGGCGCACGCGAGTGTTTATGTTTTTTTTTTAGGGGCTCACCGGCACGAATAAACTCACCGCATTCCAATGGGGATTAGTATCTAGAACTGAAACAAAAATTAAGATCGATAACACCCCAATAAAATCCCCCGGACTTCAGGAATAAATTCACTTCCCGTTATTGACAGGGAATATTGAACTCATCCTTTTAAATCTCTGAATTTAAATAGCAATCAATCTCTTGAGTCCTTTTAAATTTCGAGTCAAAATCAAATTTTCCATTCCCTTTCATTCTCTTTGCTATTCTCTTCAATTCATCCCCTTTCTGAGATTTTTTTTTTTCTATTTTTCATCATTTTTGCTGAGATTGAAATTCCCCTCGCCCCGATCGTCACCGACCCTTACGGACTGACGGCCAAATTGAATTAATTTTGAATTGAATGGAATAATTCAATAATTATTAAAATAATTAAAATAATTAAAATAATTAATTATTTAATTTCCCCATTATATAATTTTTTTTTCTCCTTTCTCATTGTTGATGAGTTTTGGTAGGCCTAATTCTACTGTTGCGAAGGTACCTTCTCACTACGAATTCATAGGGTTTAACGAACTTTTTTACCTGTTTCTCTTTCTTTTCTTTTTTTTTCTTTTTATTATTCCTATTATCCGTGCTGCCTGAGGCGCACAAATTGCGTTTATTTTTTTTTGTGCTGCCGAGTGCGCACCGCTTGCATATTCTTCTTTTTCTCGCGCAGTCTTTCGTGGGTTTCGTTGCAGTCATTAAAAATGGAGCCCAATTTAATCATCCTTGACCCTCCCTCACCCGACACCGGAATATCCACCGCCCAAATCACAACTACTACCACCACCCCCGTAACAACTACCACCGCCACTACCCCCTCTGCTTCTGCTTCCGGCCCCATCCACCCCCTTGCCCCTCGAATTCTTCACGACCACCTTCCTACCCAAATCGCCCAACATCACAGGGAATGAGAACTACAGTTCGAGGCCCTCATCCCTCGTAGTCAGCTGATTTTATTAGATACTCTGGGCATTGAAAGACGCGGTGTCTTGGACGTTATAAAGGATCGATTCGTACGGTTTGAGGTCCGGAAAAAATTGGGGGAACACACTGCCCCCTGGGACCACCACCGCCGGTTTTCGCGTCATCCTCGAAGCTGACGGATCTTTCACTCTTCGCCCATCAGGCACCCTCCGGACGGGACAAACTATCGGGGCATATCAGGACCCCATCGGTTTCGAGCAATCGACTGCTGAACCCTCTTTCACACAATCCCTTGACCAACCATCTCCTGCCCATCGAGTCACCTTCCGGCAACCCCTCATTCCTACTCCCACACCCCCTCCCGCTAGTCTTCCCCTACCATATGACCGACCCACCATTACTTACCAGAGACTTGTTGCCCCCGCCCCCATCCGATAATCGACGACCTTACGCCTGATCCTCTCGTCACCATCACACCCGCACCACAGCAAACCTCGATCCTAGGAGGCAACCAATCGTCATCTCCAAACGCCCATTCGACATATTAAGTCGACCACCCTCAATTCCTCCCCACTAGTTCCCGATACTACCCCACACAAACCCTTCCCTCAAGACCCGTGCATACCCCCAGAAATTCATACCCAGTGTACTCCCAGATCGAGGACCCATTAATCCCACCCCCTCAACCCCCAACCACGGACCCCTCCCCTCTTATCGGATTCCCCCAAACTCGTCTCCAGGACACGTATAGGGCCCCCTTCCGTGAGGAGACACAGTACGACCTGCAAACTCGGGATCTGAGGGTCAGTAACATCTTTAAAAGAGACGGAATTAGCTTCTCGGGAACTCGCGAAGAAGGTCCTTATAAGTTCCTCGACAGCATCACATTGTGTTATAAATCAAACGGGCTAACTGAGACGGAGACACTTCGGGCTCTCGCCTCAGCAATATCAGGAGTTATGATGACTTCTTAAGGGCGTTTCAATTAATGTACTGCCCTCTCGATCAAGAAGAGTGTATCTGGCAGGATATTCACCAGCGGTTTCAGGGCGTCGACGAAGACGTAGGCGAATATATCACCAGTCTTCGTAGACTGTTTTTGAGTCTTCATCGCCCTCCCCCCTTACAGAGACAATTAGGAATTTTAAAATCGCAGCTAAATCCGGTTTATTTTAAAGAGATGGGTCGCGATAGATGCACTACCATGGAGCAATTTATTGAGGTTGCTAGGTTAATTCAGAGAACCCTGTCGGATACGTCTCGGTATAGACATCCCTCAGCAATCCATACCCCTTCACCTGCCCCTCGTCGCAACAACCCCAGAAGTCGCAATTCCCCCGATAGTGATGCCCCTCAAAATCATGCCCTCGGAGCCCAATCCCTTCGTGCAGATACCGTCCCCCTAGAACAATATTCCAGGAACCCCCATCTCCCTCCCCCAGATGACACATATCATCCCCGACGTAACGCAACCCCCAGACAGATGAACAGTAACGCCAGAACACACTCGCCCCCAAGACATCCAATGTACGCCGACATAACCGGAAGAACCTCTCCCCATCCCACTACACCCTCCCCACACCACATCCCACCCCTTATGAGTATTCCTACAAATCCACCACCCATAAATTCAAAACCACCCCCATACCCAGAGTACCTCCACTGCTTCCGTTGCCTCCAACCTGGTCATTTCGCCCGCGAATGCCCCCTCAACCCCTACGCCCAACAAGCCTTTTCCCCTCAAGCACCCCCCAACACACCTCACCAGAACCAACCTCCCCGATATTACCCTGACTCTCGCCCTACGCAGTCCTACCCCCGACCATACTACGAAGCATATAAAAACCAGGGAAACTAAGAAGCGGGAGTGTTAAACCCACACCACCCCCGCGGGTTCGTCGATTAATATTACGCCCGTGCTATCGTACTCAACCAGTCGCCAAGAGAGCTCCCGTACGACCCACTACCGAATCCCAAAACTCGCCCTGTCCTGAACCCCTTCCTCGTACATCCCCCCAACCGTCCCTGACAACCGTATCACCTACCCCTGCCGTGAATTCACTTCCCCCTCTATCACCGCCGACCACACACCGAAGTATTTCCCCAGTCCCCACACCCAGTGCCCTCCGGGATATTCGCCCCATTCAAGAAACCCTCTCAACAGACCCCAGCCCTACCGAACTATCCCCAACTATCCCTCTTCCCCATCCCTGACGATAACCCCAAACTGTTCACCATCGCCCTCAATGACCCAACCAGCGCCGATTACATCGAGTACGGGGACTTCCCCACCCTTACCTTCGGTCAACCCCTAGAAAACCGAAGATTCGTAGAAATAAAATTGGGAAAACGTTCGCTCCGCATCCTAATCGACTCAGGGGCCAATCGATCATTTATTAGTACCAATACTGGCGTGGATCTCGACAAATACGCCATCGCAAACGGAGAAGAAGTGGTCCTCGGAAACGGCGAAACAGTCCCACTAGCCGTCTGCGCTATCATGAGACTAGCCTATTCCGATCGAGTTCAACTCATCCCCTCTAGATTATCAAACGCCCTCGCCTTTCATTGTATTCTGGGAAGGGACGCCCTCAGCGCCCTAGAGTTTACCCTGAATCGCGGAAAAACACAAACCCCCGAGAGCGACCCTTTAGAGTTCACGGCGCAACCCATTAGTGTATGGTATGCCTCAGACGGTGAAGGCCCCCCGCGACAGCCCCTTAAGTTTTCCAATCCTCCCCCCTGCGATCTAGCCCAATTAGCCGTGGTCCCCCGAAGATCAATTGAAAACCCTCCGCCAAGAATTCAAGAGTTGGATCAATCCCGCCCCCGAGATTGCCTCCGTTTACCCCTTGTTAACGATGCACATAGATACCCAAGATCATCCCCCTATCCGTGGCGCGACCCGTAGATATGCACCTCATATTTTAAAAGCCGCCCAAGAAACAGCCGCCCAGTTACTCAAACTCAAAAAAATGGAACCCTCGCAAAGCGATTGGTGTAATTGGCCCGTGCTAGTTAAAAAACCCGATAATAGCTACCGGTTATGTATCGATCACCGCCCTCTTAACGCCGTAACCAAACACCTCGCCCTCCGTATGCAGAGTCTAGAAGATCTATTGGATTGGGCCCACGGCGCGGTGTATTTCTCCAAAATTGACATGAGTCAGGCTTTCTACCATATCCCCCTCGACGACGACAGTAAAGAAAAGACTGCTTTCGCCATCTCTGGACTCCCCCCTCCCCGGACTATTTCAATATAAACGGATGCCCTTCGGATTGAAGAACGGACCCGCGATGTTCCAGTTACTGACGGACATGATTATCCCCACCCAATGGTCGAACAACGTACGAAAATACGCCGCCGACTTTTTGATTTTTACGCGCACCCTCGACGAACATAAATGGTTCATCGCCCAATTAGGTAGGAAGTTACAGGACAATAACTTGACGATTAATGAGGACAAATGTGACTTTTTGTGCGACCGATTAGAATTCTGAGAATATTTGGTAACCCCTAAAGGATTAGAGGCCGACCCCAATAAGATTGGCCCTATTACCGATTACCCTCCCCCTAGGAACGTCAAGGAACTACAACGGTTTCTCGGCATGGTTGGGTGGTATTCCCGATTTTTGCCCTCCCTTTCTGATGACAAAATCCCCTTGCTTGGATTAATCCGGAAACACGTGACGTGGAATTGGACTGACGAACACCAGCCCGCTTTTGAGAAATTAAAGACCTCCCTCACAACTACCCCCGTCCTAGCCCGCCTCGATTTTTCTAAACCCTTCACCCTTCGGACGGACGCAAGTGACATGGCGATAGGAGCAGTGGTGACACAGGAACCGGAGGTCGGATCCGATCCTGCCCACCCAAACTCGTCGACTGGACTGGACCGACCGATTTATTTCGCCAGTAGAGTCTTGACCCCCGCCGAACGAAGCTACACCGTGACCGAGAAAGAATGTTTGGCGGTTCTATGGGCCACGCTTAAGTTTCGCCCCTATATCGAAGGGGGCAAATTTAGCGTGATCACCGACTACTCGAGTTTAAAGTGGTTATTCAATTTTAAAAATCCCACCGGTCGAGTGGCCCGGTGGGCATTAGAACTGCAGGACCACGACATGACAATAGTCCACCGGAAAGGGTATCTCCATAACGTACGCGACGCCCTTTCCCGTGTTTGCCCCAATTCCCTCACCACCTTCGCCCTAATTAATTCCTCCCCTGACAGGTGGTACCAGAAAAAGAAACTCGACGTACTAAACAACCCCATCAATACCCCGACTGAACTGTGGAGGACGACGTTTTATATTTCCTTCGCCCCTGCCCTCGAATTGACCCCACTGTCCTTGACCTAAATTGCTGGAAGACAGTTCTACCCCCGGGACTGAGACACGAGACGATACGCGATGCTCATGACAGCCCTTACGCAGCCCATGGTGGAATAGGTACGACGTACCACCGCGTCGCCCTATATTTCTATTGGCGCGGGATTTACCGCGATGTGGCGAAATTTGTCAGGTCCTGCCCACAATACAAGCGGTACAAATAGATCCAAACTGTCCCCAAAGAGTTGATGCGCGAGGGAACAACCTCTGAACTGTGGTCCACCGTCGCAGGCGACATAACGCCCCCCCCCCCCCCCCCCC
>NW_011887893.1:153453-155055 GCF_000806365.1 Fopius arisanus | reverse complement strand
GTCGCCCTATATTTCTATTGGCGCGGGATTTACCGCGATGTGGCGAAATTTGTCAGGTCCTGCCCACAATACAAGCGGTACAAATAGATCCAAACGAGACCCAAAGGATTGATGCTGGAGCGAACAACCTCCGAGCCCTGGTCCACCGTCGCAGGTGACATTATGGGCCCCCCCCCCCCCAGCAAAAACCAATACCGGTACCTCCTGGTGCTCGAGGATGTCTTTACCCGGTACGTGGAGATTAAGCCACTGAGAAAAGCCAACGCGAAATGGTAATTTTGCGCTGGGGTAAACCGGAGTTTTTCCTCAGCGACAACGGTACTGAATTTGTTGGAAAACAACTCGCGAAACCCTTAGCCCAATTAGGTATCACCCACATCACCACCCCTCCCTATCACCCCCAATCCAACCCTGTTGAAAGAATTAATCGCGCCCTCAAACTCATGATAGGCATCTACGCTGGCGACAATCACCGAGATTGGGACCAGCACTTATCGGAAGTAGCGTTTGCCCTGAATACGTCGATTCATTCCTCCCTGGGTGTCTCGCCCGCGTTCCTAAATATGGGTCGCATTCCCCCACCCCTAGTCCCTTAATAGTCCTAGTCCCTTAATCAAATCACCAAATGGCGCCCCCCAACCCCCTGATCGCTTTCCCACGAGCCCCTGGAAATTGCGAATCGAAAAAATGAACTACTTTTATGATCTCGCGAGAAAATATAGGGGTGAAGCTTTCGCAGAGCAAACGGAGCATTATGACGAAGGCCGACGAGATGAGATTTTTCGGGTAGAAGAATCGGTATTGAGAAGGCACCGACCCCTATCACAAGCAGCCCAGAACTTCGCTGCAAAATTAGCCCCAAAAAACGACGACCCCTACCAAATTGTTAACATAATTTCTCCTACCCTATATGATCTCGAAGACCCCCGAGGCAATAGGATATACAAAATACATATTACCGACTTGAGACCCTACCACCTTCGACCCCTTTCAGATGCCAACCAGTGGGAGACTCCCCTACGGAAGGGGGATATACTCGCTTCCCTTCGGCAAGGAAGCTCCCCCGCCGAACTACCCATCAACGGCCTGGAGGGAGCAGGAGGAGATGCTGGCTCAGGCCAGATACGAAATAAAACAGGAGAGGTGGAGATCCCAGGCGAAAACCCAGGAGAAGCCCCAGCCGATGCCTCAGAACAAAGCCCAGGAGAAACCCCAAGAAAAGCCCCTGACGAAGCCCCCCCCCCCAGACGATGACGAGGTCAACCCCCGAAGCGTCCCACTACCCCCCTCGACAACCGCCTTGACCAACTCCCCATCGCCACTCGACTCCGAAGACGACTGTGACGCAACCCCACAGACCCCAACCCACTCCGTTAAGGAGTTAATTAGCACCCTCGCTCTCCTCCCTCTACAGGTTCGCTCACAGCCCCAACCCGACGCCCAATACCACCCAGACCTCACCCAACCAGCACCTCGGCCCTTCCCTCTCACGACCCATCCTCGTCCTGCAACCCTCTCCACGCCAATCCTCAACTGCCCCTGCCCTTATGTCCCTTCGCGTCCCTCGACCCAGCTCCCACCAGCGCCCCAGAGCCCCCAACC
>NW_011887893.1:140275-152608 GCF_000806365.1 Fopius arisanus | reverse complement strand
CCCCCCCCCGCCCGCCGTTCTCCTCATCGCCACGCGCGCCGGAGAAAACAACTGCAACCCAGCATCCCTACGTCACGGCCCACGTGACCTGGAAGAAAAGAAAACCTCTCACGACTACGTCACAGCCCACATGACACCGGAAAGAAACAGGACAGTCCCTAACAATAGGGAAATTAAAAGTAATAACAAGGACACTCGATGACTAGTGTCCCCGATTGACCCCGATTATCACCGATTATCACCGATTATCACCGATAATCGGGGAAGATCGAGCACGAGTGATGCGACGCCATTACTCGTGATACAGCTGCCCCCGTGTCGAGAGTAATTTGAGAAGCAATTAGTTAGAGGAAGTTTGAGAAGTTATTGGTTGGAGAGATTTTGAGGAGCTAAATTGCGAATCGTTTGAAAAGTTATTGTGGGAATATTTGTGGAGTATTTTGTTCGAGGGAGAGTGGATATTCGTGTGTGGAGGATTTCTGTTGGACCCGGGAGCGAGGACAAGGAGGAGCAATTATTGTGGATGGTTTTGGTTGGAGCAGTTTCCCGTGGCCGGAGGATTTTTTTTGGAAGGATTAGAATAGACCTCATCCCCGTGAGTACCCTTCCGTACCTTTCCTGCCCCAACAAATATCAACGCACTCCCTGTAATATTATCCACCCCAACGGCGAGCCTCCAGTACAGTCTTTTTCTTTGTTGCAAATCGCGCCCCATAATTATACTTATCAATTCACTCGGACCCCTCACTTCTCCCCATTTTTTTTGTTTCATAGTTAGAGCCACCCCTTTTCTTTTTGTTGTTGCATCTTTCGTGTAGCCGCAAGTTGGCTGGCCTTACCTCCCACCCTCGAACTGGTAATATAACAAGGCCGAATCATATTTTTTATACCATATTATTTTGTTGTGCTTGTTCTGTGTTCGGGAAATATATCAATATAAATTCAATCATATACTAACCCCGAGTAATCATTGAAAACCCCCCTCCCCCTTTTTGTTTCCGGTCTTCCTGTGCTTTCCATTACTTTAAATTTCCCGAATATCACCAATCTCCAATTATCGTGCCTGTGCCGGGTACTCATATATTTTAATTCCTCGGCCAAGGTCAACATGTTGCGTTGGTCGATATCACTACTGGATTACATCGGCGATAGTCAAATTCCAGCACAGCCAGAATCCTTGCAGGCGTAAATTCCGCAATTCTGGACTGGCTGGCTGGTGCTCCAGTCCAGGCTCCAAGATGAAGGGTGTAACTCTCTACCAAAGACCAACCCAGGATTCTGGATGTGAGATACTTGTACCCTAGGCAATCGGAACTCGGATCCAGTCTTAGCATCAACGCTTTCATTGAGCTTCTTAATGCAAGACTCGACCGCGACGCGTACCTCCAGCCTCGAGAGTTGGTCACTCTTCTATATTTTATCAACCTGTGTCAAATAGTGGGCATCCAGACTTGCTCAATTTTCAATCCCGGTTGAAGCACTCTTCATTCCATCGTTGCATCTTACCCCGGCCAAAATGTATTTTTAACGCTCTACTCTACACACTTTCATCATCCGATCGGTAGTCTTTTTGGTTGGGCAACCCATCCCTAAGTATTCTTTCCCTCCACTCCCGCTTCCCTTGCCGCGGCACTCACACAACAGATAGGCTCGGCAGACGAAGGACACACGGGAATGAAAAATTCCCTCCACGTGACGTATCGGACACCATGTGCCCCGGAAGAGCAAAAGACATCCCTTGACCGAGCCCCTGGATTAGTCATGAAGGAAAGGACACTCAACTACGAGTGTTCCCGATCGACCCTGATTATCAGCGATAATCGGGGAAGACGAACAACGGGCAACGGATAGCCAGAACTCGCTACAGCTGCCCCGTGGGTTGAAGTGGTTTTGGAGAGATTATTTGGAGAGACTGGTTGGAGAGGATTTAGTGAGTGTAGAAAGAATTTTTGAGGAGGAATTTGTGTGGAAGAATTCTTTTGGAGCCAGGAGTGAAGAATGAAGGAAGAGCGCGGAAAGGAAAGTCCGAAGATTTTGACCTGCGTGAGAGAAGTGCTGGCGGCGATCACCGTTAGTATCCGTCCGTTAATTCCCGGCCCCATCGAATCTATCCATTATCTTAATTAACCCCAACGGCGAGCCTCCGATACCCCTCTCTTGTGATTTCTTTTTATTTCTGTTTGCTACTCACTGAAGTTTTACGAAAGCCCCCCTATTTTTCAATGATTTATCGGGATTGGTGGCCTTAACTTCTATCCTTTTTTCGAGTAGCTTATCTTCTTTTCTTATTATATAATCTTACTCGTGTTTCCGCAAGTTAGCTAGTCTTACCTTTCCCCTAGTTTTAACAATACAAGGCCCAGAATTATTATATCTTTTTGTTGTATCGTTATCATCTCAAGAAGACTCATTAAATATAGCTTGTGTTTAACAATTTTCCCCCAAGTAGATCATTCTATCCTCCCGCCTTTTTTTGATTTCAGGCCCTCACTTAAAATCTATTAAATTGATGGATTTTCCGCCAGATATTACATCATTGAAGTTATCGGACCTTCGCCGGGAATGATTTTCTTATTAATTTCCCGGTCAAGGTTAAAACCAATAGTAATTTATTAAGGACAAAATTACAATCATTAATATTGGGAGAAAAACAAAAGGTGCCCCGTCCACTCGGGACTCAAACATGGGTCCCCAAGTTATGCGCCAGACTATGACAATTTTCTCAC
This sequence comes from Fopius arisanus, assembly GCF_000806365.1. NCBI lineage: Eukaryota > Metazoa > Arthropoda > Insecta > Hymenoptera > Braconidae > Fopius > Fopius arisanus. The sequence goes on along the minus strand of NW_011887893.1, from coordinate 149,882 downwards.
TGACAGTCTCTTTACTTCTTTGAATTGAAACTCGATCTGACTATTATCTGTAAAAATGTTTTAAGCCTGTCAAATCTGTATTTCGTTTCAGCGAAAGAGAGAGTTATTAATCCACGGTACAATTGTAATCAATTGAGCCTCTGAATTAGCGAGAAGAAGAATCGATTAAGTTGGTGTAATATTATTAATCCAAGCACAATGCTTGTACCTGTTAGATAAATAGTTGGTACTGTGCCTTAGGTATTAGGTTGGTCGTTAGAGCGTATTGTGTGTGAAGGCTCGGCGAGTTCGAGGCGGGTAGAGGGAAAAATCCGAGTTGATCAATTAGATTTTTCACCGTACTGAAGAGTAAGGAATAAATCATGAACAGACGAAAAGATGTTTTTCCACTTTTCATTAATTAATTCAACGCCTTGATTGTTGGCCAGTCATATGCAGAGCATTTATAGTCCCCTCCGATATACCTATTCAATACTATCTTTCCCTAATCAGCGCAAAAAGACAGTGGAGTGAATTGCATTAAAAATCAAATGTTAGGATTATTTTCCGTTAAAAATAAAGAGACACGGCTGTCGATCGGCTGTCATCATTGGCTCAGTCACGGCACCGACAATCGAGCCGGCGTTACCATCCAAGACTCGGCAGAAAATTGGGCCTGTCTTTTTTCTAAGCCTAGGAAGTGTTGGTTTCGAGTCTGGCTCGATCCAGAAAGCCAATCCGGCCATTCGACGTCGATACGTTGATAAAGAAACAAGTATGAGAACTCTAAATTGTCGGTTGTGTCGGCGACCGAGGCTTGATTTTCGAGAATGGCACCTGTTAATTTAGAATTTCAAAATTCAGTGACTTTGCAAATTAATAATATCAATTTATGATATAAGCTTGACAGGAGTTTTTCTTATTGTCGTAATCGTAATCCGCCGAAAGCCCGTATTGTAAGTTAATTAAACTGGAAAATGCTTTTCAAGCCATCTGACATACATGGTTTTTTGTGACCAGACCTAACCAACCGAGTTCTGAGCAGGCCGGGGCCAGGAAAGAACGAAGCTAGGTCGAACCAAGTTACGTACACTTTCTACCTTCAGCAAAAAATCGCATGAAAAGGTTCCAGTACCGTATATGTTTCTTTACAAAATTTACGTGGTGGACATTAATTTCTGGAATATGGTGATGAAATGGCAGTTTTCATAAAATTTTCCAGTATTTTAGTTCATGGTAGCAATGATGAACATTTCACGTCAATGCGCAGATTCAACTCTACCAGTTCAATAGTTAATAAAATATAACAACTTCTTCTCATGTCTTTTTACTTTCACAATTCCTATGTATTTTAATACCGAGTACATCGAATCCATTTTATTTGCAAAAACCCATATGGACCATGTGAAGTTTGGATTCGGATCACCTGAAACGAAGAAAAGGCTCATGGGAAATGTTTAGATTTAAATTAGAAAAAGCCCTTCGAAAATAACATGAAGAATAAAGTCAAGCATTCAATAACTATCAGACGTCAAAGCCAAGAAACTTGGTTAATTAAAAGAGCACCTGCGTCGAACTGTTGGAACTTGGTCAATCACCGGTAACTATACATCGAGCGATTCACCGAGAACACCAATGTCTGCACAGAAGGTAACTTGCAACAGCTCATATATCGGTATAAAAAAAAAGATCCATTATACTATGACGTATTTCGCTCTCCGCGGAAGAAGGTACGATAATACGTAGCCCTCGACGACCAAACTAAGGCGATGAAATTGTTAGGCGCCAGGCCGTTTTTTTCTAAGCCACCAAAAATTTCCAAAATTGACAAACTCAGGACAAAATCAGGATAGCTGCCCATAGCTCACTATCAACCGCGGAAGCGGCAGGATTACCAAAGCTGCTCTATAATACTGAGTCACAAAATAATTTAATAATCATGTAAATATCCAGAATAGCGGCCTCAGCCTCAATTTTTTTCGAAATTTCAATGAATCGCGTGTTGTGTCACTACAATTAATGTCCTAAGTCTTTAGATGCCGGAAATGCACCCAATGCGAGATATTATGATTGTTATAATACGATTTTCTCCATCTCTCGTATCCTTGCAGTCATTGTTGTGTGTCGTAGTTCTGTGCTGTATGTCAGTTAGTAGGATCTACTACATCTAGTCGATGATTATTTGTGATGACGTTTCTCTTCCCTACCATGTTGGTTCCTTTCTAATTCACCACTTTCCGCTTAAAGGCAAACAAAAACAATTAAAATTTAGGAGAGAGTAAACGTCTTCTACAGACACTCTACAGCAAGGCCCGGCAACGTGGGCTCATTAGGCTCACGCGGCTCTCGAGCTTCGTTCGTCAGAGCTGGGAGAGGGGGCTCATCCACTTAACAAAACAACCTGCTCGAATTCGATATCTCTCTCTGCTTGGGCTCTGGTTCGACCGACCCCGGCAGAGGGCCACCGTGCGATCGAGCGGGAATTTTGATTTTCCATCAATTTGAATTATAAATATAATTTTTTTTATTCGAAATAGGCAGCAATATGAGGAAAAATTATTTTTTCGATGTTTTCATGATGAGGAATCTGCCTTGACAATTATTTTGTCTCCAGACGATATTTGCAGCAATGAAACAAATAAAATAAAATACTTGTCCATTCCTGAGCTGGAGCGGTAACTGTACCCAATAATATGAAGCAAACAATTCGTAGATGAATAGTGGTGTAAGTCTTATACCACTATTTGTCCACGAATTATTTTACGATTTAATTATTATATTATGAGCAATAGTTGTGATAGTCCTTGCTGAGGAAATGAATAAGAATAAAGAGATATAAAAATAAGAATTCTGAGAAGAAACTAGCAATGCACAGAACTGAGATAGCCCATAATAAATGACAAATATGCGCGAGATTTTCGATGAAATGGTTTTATTAGGAAATCTCAATTTTCAATTTTATTTCAATTTGTTGATCAATAATGTCCAAGGATTCTCCTCCAAGTCTGCTCGTGTCGAGGTAAAGTCTTTGAATTTGATTTTTTCCAATGACAGTTTTGGAGTTTGAAACGCGTACCAATTGTTTATTGGATATTGTCATTGCTTAGCAACAAACGAGGAAATATTCGAAAAATATGCCAAGTAAAACCGTTTTATTTGTACCACGTGACGGAAAATTCCAGCATTTGATTGATTGAAATTGGAATGAAAAAAACCATCAGGAATATAATATAATATATAATAGAATCTTCCAAAAATAACCGTTGCAAATTTTTATTTTTCGCATTTAGAGTGGCATTATTTGGTCGGAAAATAATAATTACCGAAAACCAATTTCTAAATATATTCTTGAGGGTTTTTCATTGTAAATTTTAATTTTTCTATTTTCTATTTAAAATTTGAAACTGAAAATTTGCGCCAATTCTGGCGGGTCAGCCATTTTTATGCGACTGGCACGCCAATCTACGTGGCTGGCTGCAATATCGTCACTGCTGGGACTTATTCGCTCACAATGGTTGGCTAATTGGGTACCCATTAGGATGAGAGGATTATCCCGACCCTAGTAATAGGCTGGCTCCCGACTACCTGAAGGTTGCCGGGCACTGCTCTACAGCCTTCCACATTAGTTTCAGTTCTCCTTCCTACTTAAGTCTTTCGAGGTTTTTAACTCTATCAATTCGTTTTCATCGGGTAGAATATACTTGTTGAGCACCACGCATAAAGGGAGTGAAATAGGTCGTTTGATGAAAGACAACACATCTTCGTACATATAAGATAGCGGACAACACGTAAATAAAGTAAAGATAGTTAGAGATTCTGTCGGATCACTATTGAATTCGCACTCACCTGCCAATTTAATTTCAGCGGTCCTTAGTGTGCTATTGTATATGGAAATTCCCTGTCTTAGTCTTCAAATAAAAGTCCACACTGTTCTCGCTGACAAATAAAAATTGATATCTTTGTCGCAATCAAATAATTTTTACTAGCAAATTCCATGACCACAAGTCGAATTCTAAACTTGTAGTCAATATGAATAAGTCAAGATGAGTAAAAAATCATCAGCTCGGAAATAACAATCAGCCGGTAAAATAACTAGTATCGTATAATGCAGAATTTATATGGGAAAGGAATCTACAATTATTGCGCAAAACGAGCGTCAACTAATACAGTAAATGAGAATTCGGCGATTAAGAAAGGGAGTCACTTGAGGATGTAAAAACGCCGATAGTAACCAAAGGCTTTACCGGTGTGACGTCCCTATGTTGCGGACACTGGGTCACTAGGTGGGTCGAAATATTGAATAAAAGGTGAACTCGTAAGTGGTGAGTTGACCGTAACTAGTCACGATAGGTAGTATCGGGAGGAGAAAGGATCTTATAAATCTCACTTAGTGAGGTCTATTGCGTGGGACTAAGTACTGAAGTACACAATGGTTATTAAAATAAGGAATTAGCCCACAAAGCGAAAGATACCCTTAAGTTTCTATTTGAATGTTTTCAAATTAGTAAAGAGAAGAAAAAGAGTAAGAATTTCAGACTAGTAAAAGTCCAAGATAAAAACCAGGTGTAGAGATGGGAAAACTGTAGGAGAGAATAGTATAAATGTTGTTGGTATGTGTTCCTGACTTACGGTTGAAGAAGTAAAAGGCAGGACGGAAGGGCGATCTCTTGGTGTTTCCTCTCCGCAGTGGATTCCGGAGAACTACGAAAGTATGGTAGATCCTTTAGCACTGATGGAGTTGAAAGCGCTCAAACACACTTCTTCAGCTCTGATGATGATAATGTGATGACTCAGGAGCTATTGGTGGTGTTGATAGGCCTGATTTGTTCACTCAGGCAGAACTCGGTTATTCTCCAGTTTTATGTTGCTAGGCGTAAGAAAATCTCGGAGCTATACACTCGGCGAAAACGCAGTTATACGCTCAGTGATTCACCAGGTTTGTGCTGACTTGAAGAAAACCAGTCGGTCCGACGCAGTGAAGAGAATCGAGTTGTCCACTCCATCTAGAAGCGATGAGAGTAGGCGATGCTGCAGAGCTTTGTTGAAATTAAAGTTGCGCACTCAATCTGGGGGTGCAAGGAGAATCGAGTTGTACACTCGGACTATGCCCAGTGGTGACGTTAGAAGGTGGTCCTGCAGAGTTACTCCCTTCTGGACGGGTCTTGAAGAGTGAACTGGATGACGGGCCGGGTACCACTTAAAGATTTCGAGTCGAAGATTTAATTTAGACTGATTTTATTTGGCGATAAGCGGCCCTTTACATACTGTTCAGGCGGGATTCCCCTACGTCCGCTGCCATTTTGATATTTCCTCATCCAACGATTTTTGAGATATGGTGGGAGGCATCTTCATATGTTTAACAATGTATTCAAAAGGGATGCTTCTGGGTGATGTACCATATGCGGGAGGAGTTTTTGTGAAAAAGATGGGGCGATCGCGCATTGGCCTCTCTCTAATTAATGTTCTTCTAATGTCGAAAGTGGCATGTTGACCCATTTTTCTGACGTTCTTGGGCCATAAATTTTACACCTCCTTCGTGGATGGATAACTATGGTTCATCAGAAAGCTCACGTACCAAATGAAGAGGACCTTTGGAGGCTGGAGATGTCCCCTTGTTTGGATAACAAGAAATCATTTATCGCTGTTCCCTGTTTTCGAGAACAATAAACGGATTCCCAACTAATTCATAAACACTCGAAGCTTTTCAATGAATTCTCCTATTTTAAGCACAATGCTTTTGTCAATATATGATAACCAATTATATTAAACATCCTATATTTACACAAGTAATGCACGTTTGAAAGACCAATTGGCAAACGTTACGCTTCATTTTTGCTCTTTCCACTTCTCGAAATGAGTTCGAGCATTCTTCAAATAACTGTAGCAATTACATCAACTTAAATCCCTTAATAATATCTTAGGGGAACGGAATAAAAATATAATGATTTCATAAAAATATACGTTATCCAAAATAAAGACAAACTGGTAAACCGATTGTTGTGAGAACTGCTACATCAGGGCCCGGCAACCTTCAGGTAGTCGGGAGCCAGCCTATTAGTAGGGTCGGGATAATCCTCTCATCCTAATGGGTACCAAATTTGCTAACCATTGTGAGCGAATAAGTCCCAGCAGTGACGATATTGCAGCCAGCCACGTAGAGTGGCGTGCCACTCGCATAAAAATGGCTGACCCGCCAGAATTGGCGCAAATTATCAGTTTCAAATTTTAAATAGAAAATAGAAAAATTAAAATTTACAATGAAAAACCCTCAAGAATATATTTAGGAATTGGTTTTCGGTAATTATTATTTTCCTACCAAATAGTGCCACTCTAAATGTGAAAAATAAAAATTTGCCACCGTTATTTTTGGAAGATTCTATTATATATTATATTATATTCCTGGTGGTTTTTTTCATCCCAATTTCAATCAATCAAATGCTGGCATTTTCCGTCACGTGATACAAGTAAAACGGTTTTACTTGGGATATTTTTTGAATATTTCCTCGTTTGTTGCTAAGCAATGACAATATCCAATAAACAATTCGTACGCGTTTCAAACCCCAAAAATGTCATTAGAAAAAATCAAGTTCAAAGACTTAATCTCGACATGAGCAGATTTGGAGGAGAATCCTTGGACATTATTGATCAACAAATTGAAACAAAATTGAAAATTGAGATTTTCTAATAAAACCGTTTCATCGAAAATCTCGGGCATATTTGTCATTTATTATGGGCTATCTCAGTGCTGTGCATTGCTAGTTTCTTCTCACAATTGTTATTTTTATCTCTCTTTATTCTCATTCATGTCCTCAGCAAGGACTCTCACAACTATTGCTCATAATATAATAATTAAATCGTAAAATGATTCGTGGACAAATAGTGGTATAAGACTTACACCACTATTCATCCACGAATTGTTTGCTTCATATTATTGGGTACAGTTACCGCTCCAGCTCAGGAATGGACAAGTATTTTATTTTATTTGTTTCATCGCTGCAAATATCGTCCGGAGACAAAATAATTGTCAAGGCAGATTCCTCATCATGAAAACATCGAAAAAATAATTTTTCCTCATATTGCTGCCTATTTCGAATAAAAAAAATTATATTTATAGTTCAAATTGATGGAAAATCAAAATTCCCGCTCGATCGCACGCTGGCCCTCTGTCGGTATCGGTCGAACCAGAGCTCAAGCAGAGAGAGAAATCGAATTAGAGCAGGTAGTTTTGTTAAGTGGATGAGGCCCCTCTCCCAGCTCTGACTAACGAAGCTCGTGAGCCGCATGAGCCTATTGAGCCCAGGTTGCCGGGCCCTGTTCTAAATTATTATTTACTTTGTAACACTTTTCCTGATCTCGTCACGGAGATCACGGATAGTTATTACCTTCGCCCGTTCCTATGCTCGCATCCCACTCATCCAACCGAATTAGTGCGGGCGCCAGCTAGCTTTTTATGGGCCAAAAGCTAATAAAAACTGTAACGTGACATTTTCGTATGGGGGTTGGAAATGCCCGTCACCTTCGCCCTACTTCCCCAAAGCCTAACCAAACCTGCTAAAATTAAATCAAATGGGCGCCAGGTAATTTTTAGCCGGAATTACCAAACCGGAAAATCACTAACACTAACTCAACTAATTTCGATTGTCTCTATTACCCATCGTCAACTCAAAAAAAAGGAATTTTCCAAACGGGAACAGAAAGGGAAAATCAGGCTTCGGAGAAAGGTAACGGTCCTGGTTCGCTCAGTGTGCGGGTGATGGAGAGAGGGGTGGATCTTGCATGGAAACGGGGTATTTTGGGCATGCCTAATTATGGGTTAAATCAACGTATAAATCAAATAAAAGAAAGATAAATAAACTCTCCAAAAGATTGTAATTTATTCAACTAATATTTTTGAGGTAATTCCAAAAGGATGCGACTCGAAAAATTAATTATTAAAGCTATTATGCGTAGCCCCTCCTCGTTACCATCGAAATTGTTCCTGCAAAATTATCGCTCTGCGAATAATACCTTATTCCTAATTCTAGCGCGCCGGGAAGTCAGTGATTTCCCGGAATTCCTGGGAAGTCCCCAATTACCCCAGCATTGTCAACCTGACATGCCGGGAAACTTTAACTACCCCAAAAAAAAGGAAAAAAAGAAAAGAAAAAAAGCAACAAAAAAAATGTCGACTCCTCGGACTCGAACCCACTCTGCTCAGATCTGAAGAGAGTGAGAGAGAGGGAAAACCACTGGCCACTAGCCCCAAATATAGAGACGTATCCCGTAAGGGTAGCACTCTCACCCAGAAAACGTCGCGGGATGGGAGTATTGCTCCCAACCGGAGATCGTTACCAGGGAGAGCGTGAAGACCAATGCGCGGCATTGGGAGCCTACCAAGGGCTCGAGAGAGAGCTGCCAGTGGTCTGCACTGGGAGCCGGTCGCAACGCCTCTGCCGAGTGAGTGGGCAGTCTGGGCAGTCTAGGCAGTATTGCCAATGCCCCCCACTCCCGTCTACCGCTGGGTGGGCTGCCCACTGATCTCTATATAACTGGATAGACTATCGCGTATAGCCCTGGTGAGGCCGGTTTGAAAGTCAATCAGCGCCTCCGAATAGCAGTCCGGGAACTAAAGTTCTATCAAGTGCGCATGCTCAGCGCAGTTGTCGGTGGAAGGGGAGAAGCATGTTTGTCCGTGATCACCCTCCATTGGGTGATGCGCATGCGCAGTCAAGGACATTGTAGTACTCGAGCTACTATTCTGAGGCGCTGCTTGTCAATACAATACAATACAATACTGCCTCAGTGTCGGCGTAGTGGGGGCATAGGGATAGTCTTTCCAGTTATATAGAAATCAGTGGGGCTGCCGTGTGCCGGGACGTGCTGCCCCCACCGTCGCGTGGATAGCCCCGACAATAGCTTCTCCTGGAGCGCGCCAAAATCAAACCTCGCCACTGACCCCTCCGGACAACGCCTCCGAATGGTCAGCCGTTGAATGCCTGCCCCATCTAACATGGAGCGTTCATACGCCGGTATGAGTCCTATGCTGAATGCCAGCAAATCTCATAAATGAACTGGAAATGTTTCTATTTGTCTGTCCTGTGCTGGTGCCTGCCTCCAGGCCTCCTAACTCCCTAAGCACTCGGGCCCTAGGCCTCGCACCCTACGACGATTCGAGAAATTCCCGGGGAGGGTCGAGATAGCAGAACTTGGTTCAAGAGATCCAAAAATCGAGTTTAATGTGCGGGATTTCCTAAAATCCCATTACAACTTGGATCCCTTTTTGTTGCTGTGCTCTTGGGGTTTCGATCCTATTAGGAATCTCAAAAATAATTTAAAAAAAAACCGTCCGCCTTTTTGATACATGGGGAGCAGAACCATACCTTGTACATTTTTTTTTTAACTTCAACGCAATTGGCGTGTGCATACCTCAAATATAACAGGCAATTCACCCATTGACATGATATTTGGGTATTAATGCGTCATATAAGTCTTTTAAAGCGGACTAGCGCCACGGCACTGATAAAACAATATCTTTTTGAATTACGGCAGTAAGCTAAGTCATCTTCTCCGTAACATCGATAGTTTTCGGTAAAATTGATCGTCGCCTGAGATCCGTAAAGTTGTGACATTTAAGAATTTTCTCCATAAA
>NW_011887893.1:122325-139745 GCF_000806365.1 Fopius arisanus | reverse complement strand
CTTTCAGAAACGAAAGGAATATAAGAACTATTTGCATCTTATAAGGAAAAACTTCGACAAACTTTTCGGGAACGAGTCCATGAGCAACACTCCGACTCAAATTATTTTTATTACCGTTAGTTCGGAGGCGCATTTATTTTAACAATAAATAACGTGGTTTCCCGACCACTAGTCCCGGACATAACATCGGAAACAAGGAAGAGTGAAAAATATAACTAGTATGGGTTTTCTTTTACTAACCGCATTTTCTGGGAAGTCAAGAGGCTAACGATCTTCCGGAGATAGTTGGAGTTAGAGGAATTTCAGTGAGAATGTTTATACGGGCCGTACATTTTTCATTTTATTTGTGCCTTCATTAAGGGACTTGACTATTTCAATTGCTCTTTGAGAGAGAAAAGAGCCAAAATTGAACTGAGGTATACTGCGACGTAATTTTTGGAGTTTCACGGAATCCTCCGTCCATTAGCCCACCCTCTGGCACCAAAACCCCAACAGAAAAAATCAAAAATCTGAAATCCAAATTGTTAGGCGCCAGGTCAATTTTAACGGAATGACCGCCATATCAAAATCCTTCTCCGCTTTCAGCTTCAACTGCTCTAGTAGCTCATACATAGAGATAAATTATCAAAATTGTCGGGGAGAACAATGTTTAGTAAAAAAAAATCAAACGCGATACAATAAAAAATAAATAAATAAATAAATCCCCTTAAATCGACTGAGCGTTACCGCACACAATTTAATTTTTTAAAGTCACTGTCGTCTACGTAGAATAAAAAAAATATTTTCTGAAGTCGAACTATGTGAATAAAAAAAAATCAAATAAATAAAATGTTACGTCAAGAAATGACGTAAATAGGAAATTAAGTTTCCCCAAACAAAATATTAAATTGGAATTGTTCTTCCCCAATGAAAAAAAAAAAAGATGAACTAAATGTTCAATTGGTGATTCTGCAAATCTACCCTCTGGATTTAAGGAAGGAGAATAAATGAAATCTACACTGATTTGAAATTTTAACTTGACTCCGAAGAGTCTGTATTTTAAAATCAAAACGAAACAAACTTAGTTACACACAAAAAAAAACTTACAGATGATGAACTCTGCTAATCCCAAATGGTATATAAACTTTGCTTAAATTTTACGCCGCGTTACTATATAAGATTTTAATTAAAAATTAAATTAGAATATGTCACTAAAATTTCTTCACTTGAAATCTGGAACTGATCAAAAGAAAAGGAAATAAGTCACGAAAGACTTTAATAAAATAAGTCACGAAAGACTTTAATAAAATAAGTCACGAAAGACTTTAATAAAATAAGTCACGAAAGACTTCTTGAACAGAAAATCTAGTTTTTAAAAACTAGTTAGCTGGACTACGGTGAGACTGAGGACCAAAACGACACACAAGTGGTTTTGTTTCCTCAGCCTGAGGGTGTGTTTTCAGATGCGAGGAGGGAAAATTCGGGGGACCAATAGCCTTTGACCTGGGCCCAGAATTTCCACTCCTAACACTCCCGGTCCTAATGTTTCAGGGTAAACTCCGACCCTTCCACATCAAGATGTTGGGGTGTGGGCGGACTTTTCCAACCTCCAACTGCCAATGAATTTGCTTCAGGAGGTCCCATATTCTCCCTCCACAAACCATTAACAACAAAATTATTTATAAAAAAGAAACTTATATTTTCCGTAAAATATATTTAGCATTAATTACGCCGATTAATATTAAATCTATAATTGACTTCTTAAAATTAAAATAAGGAAATTAATTCATCTAGCTCACGTTACGTCGTTCTCTTTAATTTCGATTGAGATTTAAATTGCACTCATAAATAGACAAGAAACTATTCATGTTAGTTAATATTCCATCTAATCAATAAAGACAATTTTAATTCGAAAAGGAATCAAATCAGGTTGGAATTTCAAAAGTTATATGAATCATATATTAACCGAAGTTTTACTTTAAATGAAAACAATTGAGTTGAAGGAAATTATCTCACCAAATAACTCCATCAAGCTGCGCCAATTGAAACCATTCGTTGAAACTATCGCAGCGATGGAATTTTTACATTAAAATGATTGTCAGAAAATTTCCGACATTCCAAGCTATAGTCAATAATTGCAAAATAATATTTTTTAAACAATCTCGAAAATTGTCAAACTGATTTATTACTTCCGTCTTAAAAGGAGAACTTCGTCAAATGTTCCAAGAAAGAAATCCTTATTTGAAATTTATGGGGGGATCCGAGAGGAGAAACTCAAATAAATATTTCCAAGAGAGAACTCAAATTTCGGTTTATTGGGGTCGAAAAAGGGAAACTCAACAGACCCCACTTTCAGATAAGATGGAAAACTCCGCATCTTGAAAATGCATTACTCCCCCGGACGCGTCACTGAACCGTCAGTGAACAATGAACAAAGAGAGAGAAAGACTGGGGCGTGCACTTGAAACACTTACGGTGTGACAAGAGCCTGGCCCATGTCTTAAATTTTACGATCGTATTTTCGACGAAATTTTAGTTGAAAATTTGTTTTCCCATAATTTATTGCCTGCAGCTGGCCCTTGGCCTTCGAGTAAAAGGAAAGAAAATAAAATAAATGAATTCACTGTGAAAATAAATTTCATCTTTAAAGACTTGTTTCTCCAAAGTATTATTCACTTAAACTTTCAGAAATAATTAATTTAATGATTTTCGACGGATGTCACAAAAATATAATCATAAGGTAGTGAAGTAAGTCAGAATAATTAAATATTAAACAACTAAGTCACGAAACTCAAATTGCGAATTTCAGAAAAGGAATGATAAATTAATTAAAACAACTGTGTTACGAGACTCAATTGCTAAAGTCGGAAAAGTCACAAAGTTTTATAAGAAGTAATTTTCAAGAAATTGTCACATCAATTCAATGACTCGAAACAGTAACGCGAAAATCAATAAATCTACGTGACCTGTAACCCTCAAAATAAACAGCATAAATACAAATCAGAGACAAATTTTCACGAAGTCACGAAACCTTGAAATTAAATAAAATCTGATACAATTCATTGGCGAGATTCTAATAAATTTCACGACACAACTTTATCTAACAGAAAGTCGCGAAACTAACCAATCTAACATAACTCAATAATATCAAAAAAAAAATCATTTAACACTCAGATAATTGAGAGTGAAAGAGAGACAAATTCACTGATAAGAAGTGGCCAGAGATCGTCTAATACAATAATTCACGAACAGTCCTTCAGGACTCGGGTGTACGAAACACTAAAAAAAGTAGAATCTCTGCTCACAATCAATCAAATAATTAAAAACAAAATAAACGGCCACCACGCTCACTCAATAAATCCAATTCAATCCTCCTAAAACTTGAGTATATTCAACGGCTGCGAATGGCGTCCCCCGAAATTTTATTAGCGTCCTTTTCTAAAAATTATGAGCACAAGGTCCGCTTACCAAGCCCACCAAACGGAAAGTGTCGGCCGTAAACACGTGAACGCGAGGCAACGGGTTGTGAACGCGGCGAAAATGATGATTGGTGATGATAACGTCACCATTTGCCAATCCAAAATAAATAGACATGCGGAATCAATGTGAATAATTATTGACACATATGCGCCATCCAATTCAGCGATGCTTAGCAGTAATTTTCTCGTTTATCATTCATGAGAATAAATTCTCAGCGCTGTCTAAAAAAAATCCAACACCATTTCTACGTTCGACAACCCTGAGAGAATAGTAACTCTCCATAATTTCGTTTAATCCTATTTTTCATTAATCATCGATCAACCTCGTGCTCAGCAACTGCGTCACTTTCAATGTGAGAATGACTGAATTGTGGCTCCATTATCGACCCAATCCAAAATCCAATTATCATCAACGTTTGAGGAGTCCGATGACATCTCTCGGCATTCTGTGGATACTCGGCGATGTCCTCAGATTGGAACGCGGTGGCGCGTAGTTTAAATTCAAAAGTAAAACAAAACAAAATCAAAAACATATTCTCCTCTCCTCTCATTATATTTCGCCATTGAAGGTGACTTTCCGTCTCGTGGAAGTCACGCGAAATGGTCGAGAACCAGTAACTGGTAAAATACCACGTTACAACACATATGTGCTATTTGTACCAATAAAAGAAACGTAAAGCCATAATTCTAATTGCCATACACCCAGTAATCGGTTGCGGGTATGGTGGAAATCACCATGCATATGACATTATGCTCCGGACGAATAACGACCGTTAACTATATAGTATTGTTTACCATGAATTTATGCTTTTTATCCTTGAAAAAACTTGCAATAAATCATGATTAACTTGCGGAGATGGTCGATAAAAGCTATAGATCCATGGTAGGAAAAATGCCATATGTCTATGGTATGCAACCATACACCATGTGTATATGGTTTACACTGCCAAAATAATACGAGTTAACAAATTGCAAATTTGTTTAAGTTCTAATGACTCTCGCAATCTAACAATCTTTTACAACAAATTTTCCATCGCTCACCGTTTGTCCTTCAAACGGTCCTGTAGCAGTGATTAAACTCCTCAAGCCCCCTCTTCCCCTCAGTGATTTCCCCACAATCAAATTTTTAATAAACATTAATAAAATAGTGTCAATATATTAATAACTTTGCAAATCTAATCATTATTTTGAGCTTATAAATTCCGGCTCAGGACTCTGGCACCACCACTCTGATTTCCCCAAAGTTCTTGGTTACAGCCGTATTTCCGATTTCTCCCTTCATTCCTCTCGTACTTTTAACTAGAAAATCATCGGAGAAGAGCTCGATAAATCGCTTGCAGAATCCCACGATGTAACCCAGCTGAGCGGTGAAACATAGCTCGATGCAATGCAAAACAAAATATAATCAGATAAAGAATAAATCATAAAGGAAAATAAGTAGTTCAGACTCTTGCCTCGCCAATAGTCCAGTTCCCATCTGGATGTCCTATTGACCGATGATCGGTCGAAATTCCGCATGTACTGAGACACGCCCACCCACATGCACTGTTCATCTTTCGTCGCAGTCCCAAGCCCAGCCACTTGAGGCGCGGTGAGACGGATAACTCGGCATCAGTTGCGATCAGCTATCCTAACTGCACTCTCTGGTGAGAGCGTGACGTGCCCAATATAGGAAGCATTGCTGGGGCGAGTGTCGGAAATGCCAATAAGTAAAACCTCACGTTCCAGATCATATCATTCCTCAAAAATTGTCACTATTGTTCACTAAACCACTAGCGCTGTATATTCTTCGTCACTGAAGAGAAAAAAAGGCTCGGAAACATTACCACATGCACTACCACCTCATTTTGAACAGTTCATCTATTTTCTGGTCCCCGTCCTCGGACTCCCCAAAAACATATGTGTCATCGTCAGGATACTACCCATTGAATTACTTGCTGAAGACCAGAGATTTCCTCAGTGGCAGAAATGATCGGTAAGCGTAAGAGATCGCAGGATAGAGGAGAGACGTAACAGCACCTTTCTACAGCAGTCGATCTGGGATACTTCAACAAAAGGGCGTTGGACCAATTGTCTGCTTCTTGGGGTAATTGCGAAATGATCATATGTTTTGGGGAGATAGCCGTCGAGTTGGTTATTCATCCTGGACAAATGTGCTGACCATGCAGTTTTGCACGGGCACTCCGTGCCGTCTCCTCCACCGTAACCTACGCTAGCTGATGCTGGTTCAGCATTATCAGTTCCACTACCGAAACTCCGCCGTGTAGATGAGCTTCCTTCGTGTCCGGTTTCTCTCCCCTTTACCGATGAAACCGGGCGAGCGCCTGATTAGAAGTCAGATAGGTGGCATTTTTTCTAAAAACAATCCCATGAAACTCCGCTAATGATCTTTATTAGCGTGATATTTCTTATTTATAGTACATTTGAATTTTGGTCTTAAGGTTTACTTTTGATCTTATGGTTTCAAGTTTAAGTTAGCTAAGGAGACGAAATACTATTCTTCATTGCCTCTACACTTGAAAAGAAAGTTCTTCTCTATTTGTTCACAGGCTAAGAACGGCGGTGTTGTCATGATTCCATTTTATACATACTTCATAACTTGCAATAGCACAGCGACGATAAAAGATGTGATCGGTAAGTCTGCCAAAATGCATTTTGATACCTTTACTTGCCTACATAGCAAACAATGGCTTCACCATGATCAATGAATAATCATTTCGCTGTCCTTTCTACAGGTCACATCAATCATATAAGAAAGGTGGCTGGTATGGATCACGTGGGCATTGGAGCAGGTTTCGACGGAATAAACTTGTAAGTTTGGAAACAGAGTTATCAATAATGCCATTTGTCGACTTTTTAAATGATTGTTAATAGCATATTATACTGCAAGGGCAGAAAGTTGAATTTCCTGCATTGCGTGGCATGACACGCTTTTCAGAGATTTTAACTATCTGCCCGTAGAGTCTACACTATTTTCATTTATACCCCGTCGAAAGTAGGAAATGATTGCATGTGTTGAATTGGAAGATATATTGATATGATCAATATAAATAGAGAAAAAATAAGGAAAATAAGCATCAAAATTAATTAACTAAATAATTAAGCTTAAATGGAGAGAAAGATTCAATAGAAATTACGTGCCTGTGTCGTAATCTACCAGTCAAATTAATATTCAGTAACAATGACGAAATAGTTACGCACTTTTTCAGTGAGCCGTTAAGAAAAAGTACGGAACGTTCACTGAAAAAGTCAGTAACTGATTTAGCCTTTGTTTTAACCCTTCGAAATATACAATGTGACCCTGGCCGGCGAATTAGCCTGGATAATTTCCAACCAAGGCACGATATTCAGGAGTATAGCATAACTCGTAAAATCAGGGGGACTTGCCTGTACTTTACGGGGGGAACCTGAAACATTAAGAAAGGGGGGGGGGGGATGTTGAATGATAATTCGGGGGATCCAAGTAACTTGAATCTCAATATATTCTACTCCAGTTACAAAACTATTAACACAAAAAATAATCGAGGCATTTTAACAACTAATTAACTCGAGGATCGGGGGTAAGGCCAACTCACTTGCGGCTACGCGACACAATGTAATAAGAAGGGGGAGATTCTAAGCTGCAAAGAAGAAAGGGTGGAGAAGTTAGGGGGGCCGACTGGAAAAAGCAGTAATTAATAGGGGTCTAGATTGACACAATCTGGGGATGAATTTAATGGAGGCTCACCCTCGGGGGAAATTATTACCATTAGTGGCAAGGTAATATTCGTTGGGCCAGGGAATAAATTTCGAGGGCACTCACGGGTGATGGCGTTCTTCGGGTTCTCCGAATTCCTCTTCTTCTCTCTTCTCTGTTCTCTCCTCTCCGTTTCTGTTCCTGTTTCCTGTTCCTCTTCCGAAACCCTCTTCGGAAATCCTCCACAAAATTTTCCACGAGTTCTCCACACAATTCTCCGCAACACAATCCTTCCTCACATAATTCTTCTGTTGTCTCCTCCACTCTCTCTTCTCACACAAGTCTCTCTCTCTCACACCAGTTTCTCCTCTCAGACAATATCCTCCACACACTTCCTCTGCACACAAAATCCTCCACACACTTCCTCTGCACACAAAATCCTCCACACACTTCCTCCTGTACACAAAATCTCCACACAAGTCTCTTTCTCTCCACAATTCTCCCAAGTTCTCCCTCTCAACACACTCTCCTCTCTGACTTCTTCGCAATTCTGTCTTCTCTCTACTTCCTCGATCTACCAGGGCAGCTCATTGACAAGTAATCCCGACTCGGCACGCGTTGGTCTTCTTCCCACATTATCGGTGATAATCAGGGTTAATCGGGGCACTCGTTATCGGGTATCATCCTTCTAATTGTGGGGGCGGGGCTCGCTGTGGGACGCCTTTCTCTTCCCCCGATAAGTGCTATGGTGCGCGGAAAAGGGGGGAGGGGGAAGAGAATTGTTAGGAAGTGGGCTGTCCAATGGTGACCTACACTTAACCTAACTTAATCTAGTGAAAAAAAACATGTGTTAATTAGGGGGTAGGGGACGGTTTAATAACTATTCTGCGTCGTTACAACAGATTCTTTCCATTTTTTATAGGTTTCGTATTCAAGAATGTATTTGTCAACAGATTCTTTTAACAAGGTGTCAGTTTCTACGATTAATTGAGCTTCTGCTTCAAAATTTTTGTCAGTTTCTGCTCTCTTAAAAACAAAATTACTTTCCAACATTCATCACTTTCTCAATTAGTTTCCTTGATAAACATTGGCACCAATTTTCGGTGAACAAACTGAGGTTATGTTATGTTTAGTTTGACGTATGGAGCATCAGTGCACGGCTATGTTTCTACTCCCGCTGTTGTACAGGGCATACGTGTAGCTTGACCAATGTAGGAAATTTAACCTTCTGGTTCTAATAAAATTGCTTCAATAAAAAAGATCTTTTCCATCAAAGTCACAGGGTTTAGAGAGAGATATTCGTTGCGAACTTCATTTTGGGCTCTTAAATTTGGTTACAGGTCTACATAACACAAGTAAGTGTTGACCTATACGAATTCAACACAGAAACTGAACACAAACAAATTCAACACAAAAAATCTCAACATCTAAACTCGAATTGAATATTTCAACGTACGAACAAACAGTCGGAAGACATAAGAAGGACAATAAAAATGAAATCAATTCGATTTTTCGACAAAATCGGCGTCGACTTTGAAAATTTATTCAAAAGTTGCAGTTAGAGCAACAGAACCAAAAATAATCGGAAGACATAAAAGGGACATGAATTTCATCATAATCGTCTTGTACTATGAAAATTTCCATTACTTATTATAATTGTTATTATCATTACTTGTTTCACGTCAAAAGTGAAGCAAATGAGGTGATCTTTAAATTTGATTCAGCTGTTCAAAACCGAGTAGGTCACTTCAGCTAGCATTGATTTTAAAAAGGAATAAAACTCTAAATCGAAATAGTTTCCGAGAATAAACCCCACTGGACTTAGGAATTGAACGAAAATTTGAACACGTGATTTGATTATATTCGAGCCTCGTCTTTGAGATTTGAATACTTGTAGTAGCCGGCCTGCGGCAAGGTGGAGCCACACGCTTATAGAGCCTATAGAAACACTTTCGTTGTGGCGCCTCGGTCGGGAAGCGCCGCCATGTTGTCATTATTTTGTGTGTGCGCAAGCGAGTCGCCTGCTTCTTAGAGTTTTTTGTTATTAGTATATTTTTCTTGGTTTTTTCGCGAATTTTTTGAGTTATTATGGGTAAACATAACAAGAGGAAGCACGGGGATAATGACGAGAAGGAGAAGCTCCTTCGTAAGATGCGAAAATTCTTCAAGAAGGCGTAACGCCTTTTACCTAAAAGTATGGACGGCGTGGAAGGTAAGATTGTGTATATGTCCCAGCCTCATTTGGACTCGTAGGTTCGATCTTAATGACTAAACAACTCGAGTCCGAGGCTTTAATACGCCGAGCTTATCGTTCGGGAACGACTCACGCAGCCTAGCCTCATTCCCTTTATCTTCTCGGTTTCAGAAGGAAATCAGAGGGACAAGGAGAATGAGGACGGGAATATTCCCATTTTAACAAACGATATTATCACTTCTGATAGCCAGAACAGTAGCTTAGTTCCTCATGTGCCCGACAGACCAGTGCTAGACTCACTTGGCTTAAAGCTTACATCAATACAGCTCCACCTGGCGAGGTAATATCTCCTGATCCCGTTGTCTTGGAAGATTCACCATCAACGACACTTGATCCTGACATTTTGGAGTTTTTGGGCGCAGACCCTTCAAAACCCTCTGACACAGAAATCTCCCTTCAGGGGGATCTCGAGTCACGTTGGGGCTTTTGGCTGTCCTCAAACCTCCAGAAGGAGGAATTACCCAAATTAATGGATCGTTACCCTCGTACATCCACCACGTGTTTTTTTGAGGCTCCAAAATTCAATCCAGAGACTTCTTCGAACTCTACAGACGCTTTGGTTCAAAGAGACAAGAAGTTTTGTGTATCTCAAAACCTTCCAGGTTCTGCCCTAGTCGCACTAGGAGTTGCAATTTCGAGTCTACTCTCGGAAGGTGATGTTGATAAGTGAGCCTTGATTCAGAATTTGTACGACGCAGGAAAGCTGATGACCCAAGTTCATCGAGGTTTTTCCTTGACCAGGCTAGCTTTCATATCACCCAGCTTAAATAAGCAAGTGCGCAGTGCTCTGGAGGCCACAACTCCAGATAAACAGGTCTGTGGTTCAAAGCTTTCTGAAAAGGTTGAACAGATTAAAACCATGGCGAAATTGAGGCAAGAGCTCAAAGTAACTGCACCTCCACCGAAAAAACAAGGGCCTTTAAACGTGAAGGGCCCGCCTGTGTCGTGGAAAAAACAGGCGGGCCAGAAACCTCGGATTCCGGCCAGATCAACCTCCAACCCCAGTCGGAGGCCATTCTCAAGACGCCCGGGCAACCCTCAATCGACGTCAACGTCGACAGAGTCGTCCAACATCCAGGAGAAGAAGTAGTAAGATCTGCAGGCTCTTTCAGGCATTACTTTTCCGAGTGGTTATCAATTTCCTCGAATATTTTTGTCCTGGAGGTGATGAAGGGATACAAAATTCCCTTCACCGCTATTCCTTATCAATTACACATTCCTCTCGAACCTATAAGCTCCGAACTTGAAGGGGCTGTCCTGAGGTCTGAGATTAATAGATTGGTATCTTTAGGAACAATTGAACAATGTGTCCCTTGCCATGACCGGTTTGTCTCGTCTTACTTTCTTATTGATAAACCAAACGGAAAAAAATGCTTTATTCTAAACCTCAAAAAGTTGAATAAGTTTACAAAAGCTCCTCATTTTAAGCTAGAGGAGATGAGAACAGTGTTGAAGCTCATCTCGTGCAATGCCTTCACGTGCAAAATTGACCTGAAAGACGCCTATTTTTCGGTTCCAATTCATAGGAACCATAGGAAATTCCTTCGTTTTTATGTGAAAGGCAATCTATTTGAATTCACCTACCTTCCCTTCGGTCTCTCCACTAGTTCTCATGCCTTCACAAATCTGATCGAGCCGGTCATGAGCCATCTTCGATCAAAGAGCTTCATTTCATCCATTTTCTTGGATGATATTCTATGGTTAGCTTCTTCAACTGAGGAGTGCCAAAGTCAGGCCATTGAAACTAAAACGTTTTTAACCTCACTGGGATTCATCATAAATGAACAAAAGAGCTGTTTCATTCCATCAAATCAAGCTGAATACCTAGGCTTCATAGTGGACTCTGAAAAATTTTGTTTACAAATTCCCGAAGGTACGAAAGTGACAATCAGCAATCTAATTAGTTCATTACAATCTGGGACTAGCTGTTCAATCAGAACGTTTTCCCGGCTAATAGGTTCCTTGATCTCCACATGCCCAGCCACGGCTTACGGCATGTTGTACAGTAAGGATCTCGAGAGAGTAAAACAATCGAATTTAATTATTATTGAGGGTGACTTCGATCAATTAATGACGATCCCCCGATCTCTTCAATCAGATCTCGATTGGTCGGGTTCTCGTTTGAAATGCTCCTTTAATCCCATTCGAATCAACCAGCCTAGATCAATCATTTTTTTTTATGCATCCCATACAGACTGGGGAGCAGCCTACGATGATAAGAAAACGGGAGGCCTCTGGTCAGCTGATGAAAAACATTTCAGTATCAGCTATCTAGAGTTAAAAGCTATTTATCTAGCACTCAGATGTTTTGCTCATGATTTATCTAATTGTGAAATTTCGCTTCGGGTTGATAACACCACAGCGATTTCATATATTAATAGATTAGGAGGTACAATATTTTCACACCTTAATAAACTGTCTCGACAGATATCGCAATGGTGTGAGGACAGAAATATCTGGTTGTCTGTTACTTATATTCCCTCCAAGGAAAATATTGAGGCAGATCGACAATCTCGTATTAATAATATAGATACAGAGTGGAAACTGGCAGATTACGCTTTCCAATCCATCGTTAGAAGTTTCGGCTACCCGCATATGGATCTGTTCGCTTCTCGGATAAATTCAAAATGCAAAATTTACTGCTCATGGCATAGAGACCCTTTCGCACCGTCGATCGACGCAGTCTCGATAGATTGATCCAACATCTTCTTCTATGCTTTTCCACCGTTTTGGCTTATTCTACGCACAATTCGAAAAATTATTACGGATAGGGCGACTGGTATCCGAGTAGTTGCTCGTTGGACAGCTCAACCCTGGTATCCGCTTTTTCTATCCTCCCTAGTCAGTGATCAAATTGAATTCAGACCCGCTAAGCATCTTCTGCTTTCACCCTGCAGATCATTGGTCCATCCACTAGCACGTCAGGTTACCCTGGTGGCAGCAATCTTATCAGGCAAGCCTACATCAAAAAGGGTTACCCACCAACGACAGCAGAGCTCATCGTCCAGTCCTTAACTGCATCAACACACAAGCAGTATAACACACCTCTTAGAAAGTGGTGGTTATTTTGTCAGCATAGTAATATAGACTGTTTCTCTGCATCGACTGCAAGGATCTTGGACTTTTTAACTGACGAGTTCAATTGAGGGGCAGCCTATGGTTCCTTGAACTCCGCCAGGTCAGCGATTGCGATCCTTACTGAGGGCAACATCGGAAAAAACCCTTTTATCCAGGGGTTTTTTGAGGGTGTGTACAACTTACGTCCCAGCAAGCCCCGATACTCTCACACCTGGGACCCTGAAGGAGTGCTAACATTTTTCGAGTCTCTACCGGAGAATGAAGACCTATCAAATCGTCAGCTCCGCGAGAAAACGACCACTCTCTTGGCCTTAAGTACGGCACACAGACTCCAAACTTTCTTCCTTATAGAGCTAGGAAATATTCACCAAGGTAAAATTAATATAGAGATTGAGATCCCACAGAAAATAAAAACTTCGCGCAAAGGCGCGCTTCAACTTCTCCTATGTCTCCCCTTTCTTCCGGAGAGACATATTTTCTGTGTAGCCAGTACAATCCAAGATTCTTGCAAAAACTCAGAATCTCAGAAAGAACACTTCAAAACTGTTCATTACGTCAAGGGAACCTTTCGACGCTGCATCTACCCAGATGTTAGCGAGATGGATCCAGTCGTGTCTCGAAAAAGCTGGAATAGATACGACCCGATTCTCGGCTTACAGCACGAAACACGCGGCAACCTCTGCCGCTGCGAGGAAAGGTGTAAATCTGGACACAATTAGAAATACAGCTGGCTGGTCTGATAGATCCAATGTTTTTGTAATAAACGCGGTTCTAACTTCGCTTTGCTCGGATAAAAACGCGTTTTCGGCCACAACGACTTAAAATAACATCATATCCACGGCGAACAAAGTGATTCTGACTCATGCGCGTTATAATCCTTCGCTGAACAAATCACGGAATTTTTTAGATAAAAGGAAAAAAAAGAGATAAAAAATAAAAAAAGGAAAAAAAGAGATTATTTTATATATTTTTTAAAAAGAAAAAAAAATTTACACATTTTCGACGGATGTCACACTTGTAATGTTTATTTTTATTTTTATTTTTTCACTTTTTGAAATGGAGGCTAAATTTTGAGATGCGTATTGGTAAAAGTAGAATGCGAAGAGATTACTAGAAAAGTAGAGAATCGCGTATTAAAACCATGTTAAGTGATGTACTTTATTACGGATTAATACCCGCGTCTTGATATGAAACAGGAATTACACGAAATAACAGTAGTCATAAATATCTCTATAAATTAGTGAATTTCACTGGATAAGTCCACTTCAAAGGCAACAGTGATAATTTTCTCCCGAATGACTCCCATCAATGTACTCTAGTTAACGAATAATGGAGATTGTACTAGGAGATACGTTTCATTAGGGGGCTAGAACCTTAATAAATTTTTGGTACAGTTGAGAAAGTTCGAAGTTGACAGTTGAATAGTTGACAGTGACCCGACGGGTTCCGAAAATTCTCGACGTTTTCCAGATAGCCGGATGACAATTGAGCTATTTGATTACTTAATTTTAAACACAACATAATGAATTTTGATAGCTTAGTTTATTTCGGCACGGATTAATTTATACATTCATTTCATAATCTTGTTTGAAAAGTGATAAATTAATGAAAATATAATGAAGTTTTATGTTTTGAGACTACCCGCGAAGATACTCAATCTAATTTTAACCTTCATCAATGCTCAATATAGAAATTTTCATGCGAATATCTCAAATAAGATGTTCTTTGCGGTTAACTGGTCCAATACTTCTCCCTTCTGCTCCTAAAGAACATCAGTAAGCTCTTGCTCGTTTTTCAAAACTGTGATAAATTTCACCATCTTTGTGTGATTTTTATTTAACCGAGTGCAAAATCCGGCATGCCGCCCCTCTATGGCATTGCATGGTCTGGCTCCATTGTTCACCACAGCAGAAGGAGAGTTCCATAATTCGGATGGAAAAATTGATCTTAATCGTTTACGCCTAAATTTGATACCTACCCAATTAATTTTGAAATATCCAATGATATTTTTCACTCATTGTAGGACGGTGAAACATTTTTCTGTTGCACAAAAGCAAAAGTAACAAGCATTTTATTAGTCTCTGTAAGCCTGCTATCAATGCCATAATGATCTCAAGTCCCTCAGATTGAACTATACGCCAAATGCATTAGACAAAATGGAAATAATACTTAGGAAGGTCTGCCTTGGGAAAAATCACTACAGTCAAAAGAACTCGTTCAAAATCGGATTCACCAAAGAGCGACACCTGGGCCAGCTCCTCATCTTCGGCGTCCCAGTCGTCGAGCTGTGACCTTTCCGTGGTCAGCCAGCTCTCCAGACGATCTTGGGTGTATTCCTCTGGAAGAATACTCATAGGAAACGGACCATCCGTTTCCCACCAGCCCAGGTGAGGTGGTCCGCACCTTCCTCGATGACGGGTGTCGTTTTGAAGATGCTCCGTTGGGAACACTAAAGTGTGCTCCACCCGGAGATGCCACCACCGGTCGGGGAGCTGGGGGTCCAACCCGTCGTACCCCGGCCATAGCTCGTACGGGTCCGGGTCTTCGGCGATGGGGATGGTACCCCCGAGTGGCGTCCAGATGAGGGCCGGTTCCGACCATGACGATGACGCCGACGAGGTCCATCCAGCATCCGAGGAGGGTGACATAGGGTACGACACCACAGGGCAACATCCGCTGGTTGAGGGTGTTGGTTCATCCTCCTCTTCCGTGGCGACGGTGCTCAGGGGGGCCACAAAGTTTTTCCCCGTAACCCTCATCGTTCACACAACACAACAACAAAAAACAACACAACACACACACAATAATTCTCACTTGTGGCACAAAGAAGACTTCACTAGAATCTCGGCTTCTTGTCGCGACCGCGCTTCGTTGATGACTGAAAAAAATGGACGCCTGACTTACGACCGATCACCAAGCTGATTACTCACTCTGGAACAATGTGCGGATCTTGCAGTTTTGCACGTGCATTCTGACGTCTTCTCCACGGTAAGACATCCTAGGCGGCGAAGGTCAGACTAGCCGGCTCCAGGGGCGCTTACCTTGCGAATTCCAATATCGACAGAGACGAGTTGATACCATTTCTTTTTTTATTTAATAATCACACACAATTCAAGTTTAATAATTTTATTCTTCAACAACTAGATAATTAACAAACAAGATAAAGAAATGTAAAAGTTTATTGCCGTGTATGGCAGGTCTTGAAATTCAGAACAAAAATTATTATAGTAAAAAAATGAATTTTTAAACGAATAAAACATATCATTCCGCCACGGGGAACAACTGAGGCATTTTCCGCGGTCTGCCACGCCTCCTTTTCGGCGTGTTCCCATATGGTGTAGGCGACATCTTCTCCAAATATGGTGGTTGAAGGGTGCGTTCCCTCTCCAGTTCCTCTTCCAGAGATCGCGTATATGACGGGCACCTTTCCCTCGGGGCACACCGCTTCAATTTTGGTAATTTAAAGGTAACTGTTTCCCACCGTGATAACCGTTGTAACACAACCCAGCAGGGTTTCACTGATGGAAGGTCAATGGAGCTCGTATCTGTAATCAAACATAAATATGGATCACTATCACGCATTTTTCTAACATATATCGACAATTACAATTGGAAACTTACCATTTTCTGGCTTGCTCGCATGCGGCACTATCCCATCCACCACCTCACGCACGACCTCGCCGTCATAATAGTCGATCTCATAAGTTTGTCGAGTATGGCCACAAGGACCGTCACGAATTGTTGTATCAGGTACCCTTTCTGAGTGCCTATCACAGACTACATCAATCATGTACGCGCAACCAGGGGGATATCGAAAATTTTTCCCAATTAGACGCATTTTTCTATGACAATCACTCTGTATTGTCCCTAATATCGCGTTTTAATTCCCGCACCAAAGCCTTTAAAGCAGCCCGTCGCACTGAATACTCTTCCGTCACACTTAAAATATGCTCACGACCGTTACTCAGAGCCCTTTCAAATTCAGCGACTATCACTTCAACAGATACCACCTCGTTTTCAATTCGAAATTCCCACTTTTTCGTCGTCGAATCAGCCTCGCGCTGTTCAACCTCACACCGTCTTCTCCTTCGTAGCCTTAGAGATCTCCGGGTTGTTCCCAAATCCATTGAAAAATCTAACACCGATCGAGCACTACACCGCCGAGTCAGATGAGCATCTAAATGATCGACATACGCAAAGACTACTCCTAACATCACGAACTCCTCAATTTGAGGTGTAAGCAAAAATGCTGCCCATCTTTTTCTTCCATATTTCACCCTTCAGCGTTAAGTGAAAAGTGATATACCTATGCATCACCATTCGCAACAAATGTAATGAAGACACTGAGAGAATGTATGAGGGTTTAAATAATTAAATGCTAAAGACAAAAACATTGCTCTCCAT
Source organism: Fopius arisanus (assembly GCF_000806365.1). Taxonomy (NCBI): domain Eukaryota; kingdom Metazoa; phylum Arthropoda; class Insecta; order Hymenoptera; family Braconidae; genus Fopius; species Fopius arisanus. The sequence continues at coordinate 122,875 of NW_011887893.1, read as the reverse complement.
ATTATATATTCGTTCATTATACAATCAATTTGAAAGATGATGTATACAAAAATTAAACGTCTTTATATATGAATTCACACGGGTGATTAGGGCCCTCCAGAAAACGTATAGATAAACGGCCCTCTACAAGCAATGTCTTATGATAGATATATTTTGCGTGATCGTCCAAAAGTGCTGTAGATACACGGGCAGGGAGGAAAACATCATGCTCAGCACCCAGAGTAGCAATGATTCTTCTACCATATTTGGTGTTAACACTTTTGAATGCAGTAATCTGATAATCCACGCCCAGAGTTAGATCATCAATCCGCTTCACGGGGAGAGTCTCACATCGGGCGATTTTGTTGATACTTCGCTCAGCCATTTTTCAAAGCTCTTTTTTGCAATTGAAATGAGCACAAATTAATATCATGAAATAGAATCAGACGTATGGACGAAATCCACAATTGATTACATACCTTTTATTTCTCCACAGTTCGCAAGAAATTTAACGACACAAACACAACAATTGTTGAAAGAGTACTGATGATTCTTGACAAACCCCTCAAAT
>NW_011887893.1:116879-118115 GCF_000806365.1 Fopius arisanus | reverse complement strand
TAGATGATGAGTGTGTAGCATTAACAGGCAGCAATAATAATCTCGATAATGTGGAGGGCCTTGTAAAATGCAGCATTATCGCCCCAGCCAATTTATACCTCCCTGTGCTCCCATACCGCGCTCATGGAGGTTTAATGTTTCCGTTATGTCGCTCATGTTGTGAAACACTGAATCAGGATGCATGTGACCATCAAACAGACGAAGATCGGGGGTTTACAGGTACATCGGTTGTGGATGAATTACGGAAGGCTGTTGAAAAGGGCTATCGTGTAGTCAAAATATGTGAAATTTATCAATACGAGATTGTTCAGTACAACCGCCACAGTAATATAGATGGGTTATTCAATAAATATGTTGACACGTTCTTAAAAGAAAAGCAAGAGGCCTCCGATTACCCTCAAGGGTGTCTAACAGATGAAGATAAAAATAACTACATACAAGAATATTTTGATAATGAGGGTATCTTGCTGGAGAAACACAAGATAGAGCGTAACCCGGGGTATAGAGCTCTATCAAAGATGATCCTGAATGCATTCTGGGGTAAATTTGGACAGCGAGAGAACTTACCGCAAACGAAAATCGTTGTATCAAGACAAAGATTGCTAGAAATAATCAATAGCCTTGAATTAATTATTACAGGATTGCTTCCTGTGAACGAAAAAATGATGTACGTAAATTTTATATATGAAAATGAGTCACTTCTACCAACCCCTACATCTAACGTTGTTATTGCGGCTTACACAACAGCACAGGCCCGTCTCAAATTGTACAGCTATTTAGAAAGACTTCAAGAGAGAGTTCTCTATTGTGATACGGACTCCATAATATTTGTATCAAAAAACGGGCAATGGGAACCAGAATGTGGCAAATTTCTAGGGGATTTAACGAATGAGTAGGAAGATTATGGTGAGGGTAGTTATATCAAGTCTTTTGTGTCGGGTGGGCCCAAATTCTATGCGTATCTAGTCAAAACAAGTAATAACGAGACAAAAGAAGTTTGTAAGGTTAAAGGTATCACATTAAATTTCAATAATAGTCAATACATCAATTATCAGGCAGTCAGAGAAATGGTGACGCGTGACATGGAGGGTCCAATAGTCTTGTCATACAATGCAATCAGACGTACCGAATTTCATCAGGTAGTAACGAAGAAAGAAGTAAAAATGACTTCTGTTTGTAGCACTAAAAGACAATGTAGAAATGTATATAGTACCGTACCCTACGGATATGTCACTA
>NW_011887893.1:112701-114939 GCF_000806365.1 Fopius arisanus | reverse complement strand
TAATGAAATGAAAGAAATCCTCGAATCAGATTCCTACGCTGATGAACGTGAGAAATGGAACGCATATCAACAGATTTTGCAACGTTATCTTGGGTTAATACACAACTCTCATAAGATGCCTATGGATACAGAGACTTTTGACGACTCAGCAGAATCATCTTACCAAAAACTTTCTCCAATTACGCCGGTTCTTCTTCGTTTTTCTAGCTCCCGGATACACGATTTCGCTGATAATAGCATTGAATCAAGATCAATAATTGAAAGTGTACCGAAAAGATATCGAAAGAACGCTGCAGCACTCTTGCGCAAACTACAAGCCATGCCAAAGGAGGTTATATCTTGGGACGGAGAAGGCGTGGTAAGCATCAATGGGATACTTATCAAGAATTCAAACATAGTCGATCTTATTAACGAGGCAATGCGGTCACGAAAGAAAAAAATGGCTGTTGGGAGAAAGTTATTTGGAAAGGTACTAAAAGCGTATAATGTTCCTCGGGAGTTCATTGGTAACCAAGAGTTGTTACGATCGACTACCAATATCGAATCGTCGACACCTCGAAGTGGCGGACAAAGGCATCAACAGTTTATAAATCCTATACAGGAAGAATTCAGTGACGAGTCATACAATAGTATCAATAGTACTCAAGGTGGTGGGTCCCTGAAAATACGATGGGTAAAACTGCGATAGTGAACCCCTTGGCTGACATCTACTACAACCCTTACCACCCCGCTGCATTTGCTGGTGCCCGTAACCTACAAAACATTCACAAATGTAATGATGTCAGGAATTGGCTGGAGGAGCAGGATGCATACAATATGCATAAGATGGTACGTCACCGTTATGATAGACGCTCATATAATGTATCTGAAGTTGATGCTGTTTGGGAGGCTGATTTGGTTGATCTTCGTGCTATATCCATATCCAATGACGGGTTCTCCTATATGCTTGTAGTCATCGATGTTCTCAGTAAATATGTGTGGGTACGACCTCTGACAAACAAGAGTGCAAAGGTAGTAGCCCACGCATTCAGGCGAATCCTTATGAACAATGGACAACCACGTGCCCCGAGACTTCTTCAAACAGATCGCGGGAAAGAATTTGTAAATTCTGAATTTCAACAGCTTCTAAACAAGCACGGGATTCAATATCATATAACACGAAACCCTGATATAAAAGCAGCAATCGTTGAACGGTTTAACAGGACACTGAAGGAAAGATTATGGAGATATTTCACATATTCTCGCACCAAGCGCTACGTCGATGTTCTTCAGCAAATTGTGAACGCCTACAATCATACAAGGCATTCCGGGACTCGTTTCCGTCCGTGTGAAGTTAATTATAACAATGCCCTGATAGCAGCAGAAAACGTCTCCAAAAGGCACAGGACTAACTGTAAGTCTAGTGAGGCTCGACAAGTTAAATACAACTGTGGTGACCTGGTACGGATCAGTGCAGCAAAAGCAGCATTCAAGAAAGGATACGAGTCGGGGTGGAGCGAAGAAGTTTTTAAAATCAAACTCGTCTCTCATTACCGTAACCCTGTAGTCTATATCTTACAAGACCTCAAGGGTGAAGACATCGACGGGATATTCTACGAAGAAGAATTATCCAGAGTACAGGGCCGTGGAACGAAAAAATGAGTCACCTAGAAGACAATTTTTCGGTTGTACTGCCTAGTAACAGCAGTATGCAGTATTACCCCGATAATAAAACTACCAGTTTCATTACATACTTACCGGAGGTTGTCAATTTACCTGGTAGGTGGAGTGTCGCTTTCTCGGAAATTCATATACCTATGACCTTTTTGCATATACCTGCAAGTATCAACAACTACATGTCACTGGAGAGCAGAAATTACCTAACCCAAGAAAAACGAGAAATTGTCAAGCTGAATTCCAACGACCTCGTACAGGACGGTAGTGGTAGCGACCGCAGTGATGCCGTAAGTGAAGCGCAGGGGGCTCTTCAAGACGGCGTGTACGATAGTATTACAGATTTGCTGGATAGTATGAACGAGATGCCGTTCATGAAAGGCCATATAAAATTCATGATAAATTGTGGCGGTTACGTCTCTGTACAGCGAATCTGCGGTGCTTCTCGTGCAAATATCTTTTATATTCTACACTTAGCACCTTTGGTGAAAAGACTTGTCGGATTTGCAGTTGAAGACAAACGTGTGATATTATGCGACCAAGCACGAACGTACGAGGGTCAGACACCAGCTTCATTATCACGAG
>NW_011887893.1:78979-109721 GCF_000806365.1 Fopius arisanus | reverse complement strand
CCCAGCCAGGAGAACACTGGGTTGCCATGTACGTTGATCGAAATGGTCGAGGATGGTACTTCGACAGCTTCGGACTACCTCCCATCGTGCCCCAGCACGCTGCAAGACTCCGGAAGAACTGTAAACTCTTCAAGTACAGCATCCAGCAGCTCCAGCATCACGAGTCAAGCGTATGTGGACAATACTGTATACTTTTTCTGCATTGTATGTCTATGTTTGCTACTCCTGAGAAGTTCTATTCATTATTCACTGATCGATTCATATCTAATGATCGTCTAGTGCGTGAATATCACGATGGATTTATGAAGAAAAAACGTGCTACTAACCCCCAGGGAAAGTTGTTTAGTGGACGCGGTTATAATTGTACGTCGTGGAATCAAAAATGTAAGTAGTCTATAAGAAAAACTATGTAATTTATGGATCATTATTTTTTGGGAAAAATATATTAAATTAATAAATTACATTCTGTATTTTTATTTCCCCAGTGTGATAGCCACTATGACGCATCCACAACATTCACAGTTACTCCTACCCCACCGCTCACTCGTGTTGGAGTCGTGCTACTCTGACCAGTGCAGTGGTGGGGTTTGAGTAACTCTGGGTGGGGGGCGTCGTAGTGGTTCTTACACTACTGGGGGTGAATTAAAAAAACTTCTCTTGGCGAAATTTCGGACCTGAATCCTAAATCTTCCTATAAGATCACAGCGGCTCATAAGGTGAGCACAAAATATGAAGTGATTGTTATTTGATATTATCCATCTATCAAACACTCAGCCAGTTTCCGTTAGTTATAGGTTAGCTGAATTCTTCGCTGAAAAGGACGAAGTGTTCGAGACTTTCCAAAAATATATTGCAAAGGGTTCACCAACATTTCAATATTTGGGTGGAAAATATAACAATATATGCTTTCTTCCCGATCTAGAGTAGAAGTTTGAAGATCAAGGGAATTTCGATGTGACCAATACTAGCGCAGACATACAAGAGTTACCTGTCGTCAAGTTATTTCAGCTGCAGGACAATTTCTTGTACACCATCACGGCAGCTTTCGAGGCTGACACAAAATACGGTGCGGGAACTATCTTACATTTATCAAACATTCACTACATTTTCATGAAGAAACGAGTGAGTTATTCGGAGATAATCAAAAAACGTGTGAAAATTTCTGCAAGTATATTGAAAAGGGATGCCCACCTTCACTCTATACTGCGGATAAATACAGTGGCTGCATCCAATCAAATCAAATATAGAAAACTTTACCAAAGTTGAAGTATTTGGGAGGCGGGTATAACAACGAAGACGAAAGATGTGGAGAGAAGAAATTCAATAATTAACTTTATAATTAATGAACAATGTTAATTTGAAAAAGAATTTACCATCAACTTCCATACATTTTGTGACGAGGCACTTTTTCAGCCCCTCCCCAGCCCCCTAATAATGTCTTTTTGTTAGGTTTAATTAGGTTAAGCAATAAATAGACGAGGTTATAAACCCTGTCATTGTTGGTTCCCACTCTCGAAATGTTCCTACCCTTGCCCCTTGCCCCCCTCATCATTACACTCTCGCCGCGGGAAACATCACCAGCGATGCAGAGAAGGAGAAAATGCCCCCCCCCCTACCTCCCGCCGATCCACTCGTCGCCACACACGCCCGACGGAAGACAGGAAAAACTCCCCCACGACTACGTCACAGCCCACGTGACCACAGAAAGAAAAAGGACATCCCCCAACAATAGCGAGATTAGGAATAATGACAAGGACACTCAATAACGAGTGTCCCCGATTGACCCCGATTAGCGGTGATAATCGATTATCGGTGATAAACGAGCACGGGTGATGTGACGCCATCACTCGTTATACAGCTGCCCCTGCGGAAGTATTACAAACCGTGAATAGATTGTGGAATTAATTGCTTTTGGGAGAGTTCGGCAGAAAATTGTGGAGAGAAGTTGGAGAACTTTTGGAAGAAAAGTAATGAGGAATTTTGTGGAGGAATTGTGGGCGAAATTCGACGAAGCATTTGGAGGATAATTGGCTCGAAAGACCCAGGAGTGAAGACGAGGAGGACAAGGACAACCCGTGGACCATTTTGTTGGAGGAGTTTCCCGTACGCCAAGGATCTTTTGAGGAAGGATTAGAGTAGCCGCCATCCCCGTGAGTACCCCTTTATTACCTCTCTCGCCCCAACAAATCGCTACGAACCCCCTGTAATATTATCTCCCCCCCCCCCCCAATGGTGAGCCTCAAGAGTCATTAAATAGCAGTGTAATTGTGTAAAGTAGGAATATTGGTGCGATTATCATAACAACTCCCCCATAGCCGGTTGTTGCAATCGTTCCACTAACTTCTCCCTTTTTTTTATTAATTAACTTCCCCCCTTTTTGGTTCACTGTTCCGTTATATATTATTCTTTTCATTAGGATTATCAATTACGTGTGTGTCGCAAGCTGGCTGATATGACCTCCCACCCTCGATTAGTCAATAATAAAAGGCCTTGGACTTTGTTATGAGATTCCGTATGTTAAAGTTCAGAACCATCTATTGAAATATACAGGATTTGTTTATAATATCCCGCCGAGTAATTATTCACCCGCCCCCCTTCTCATTACAGGTCGCCCCCCCCCCCTCCCCCAGTAACTTTAAAGTGATTTCCCCAATAAAATAATCTACTCCATTTGTTCCCTAAAAGTCGTGCCTTCACCGGGAATTAATATATTTAATTCCCCGGCCAAGGTCACAATTTATTGATACACAAGCAAAAAAGTAATTTGAATAAAGTCTAGTAACTTAATGTATCAATATTATTATTGTTAGAATAAAATACATTCAAAAAATGCTAATATAACAATAATCTAACACTTGTTTACATCCAATGAAACACGCACACACACACGTGCACACGCACTAGCGTGGGCGCCTCACTCTCTGTACAACACGTGCGTATCCAGCATGTTCACTGGAGGATCACTTCCGGTGATAATTCGCTCTACTGCAAGCACACCCTTTTTCGAGGTTCCAAGACTCGGAGCTCCACGACACCGGCATTGTCCTCCAGGATTGCGTAATTATTCGCCTTTTCCTCAAACCGGCTACGTGGGATGAACACATTTTCCCTTAACCCTTTTTTTCTCGGAATTCAATGTATCCGGGGACCTATAAAAAACAAGAACATAAACAAAAAATAAAACTATGTGCTTTTTCTTATCAAGAAGATGGTAACATTGTAACGCGATTTTCGCGTTAATGGAAACTATTTACTGGGATAAATCACGCTCTCCGTCGCATCGATTGGGTCCGCTAATTCCCTACGCGTCGAAAATTGAGGTTATAGTACTGAATCTCAGCTCCCAATGAGACTCGTCTGTCGGAACACTTGGTTCTCCACTCCAGAGAACTGTTCCACCTTAGACGGGGCGGGCATTCAAATGGCCAGGGGTCCAGATAAGGGGTTAACTGTTAACTGGACAGCCTGGTTGGAGACATTTGAATTCGGCGCGCTCCAGGAAACGTTACCGGCAGGGATATCCTCGCGGTGGTGGTAAGTACCACGGACGATCCCCCACGCACTCCAGCCGCGTGAGTCGGGAATGGGGAGCAGAGCTACTGGGGAGCACTCTCCACTCCACACGGCAGAGTTGCTCCGGCACTCTCACGGGCCACCCGGCCCCGGGTTCTGACAGCCCGTAGCTCTCGATGATTAGCGTGACTATATAGACCGCCATATCGCTTTACCTATCGCTATCTCTCTTACAGCCATGAGGTTGAGCTAACGGATTATAGTAGAAGGTATACCTATACCTAGAGCTCTCGCGATGCTAGCGCATATCGGCAGCTATCGGCGTTCTACCGCTATCTAATTACCGATCGCTCTCGCCTCTATCGTCCTGACCTGCTATTGACCACGCTACCCTACCAACCTTCCGACGCTATCGGGGACCGACCGCTCTAAAAGAACTCCGATCTTCTCTCCATAACCTAGCATACCGAGCGACCCAGTGCTCCCGCACGCGTTCGAACTTTACATCCGCCATTTTTGGTACTTCGCGAGAAGTCTCCAGAGGTCCTCACTGCGCCCTAGGAAAGGGACAGTGACGATCTCTGGTCACGCACCTAATTTTAAGTCATCGGTCTTTCCGAATTGTGTCCTTAACAACTAAGCGGAACTTATTGTCTGTCCTGTCGCGAGAACGGGCAAACCCCACCGTTCTGTGCTCTCGTCCGTATGTGTTATCGGCTATTACTGGGGAGGTGCTAAGCCCGACCTCCCCCGGCATCTTCGGTCTTTCTTAATTGTGTCCTTAACGACTAGGCGGCTTAAATAGTATTTCCTAATTGTATCCTTAACAACTAGGCGGCTCTCTGGTTTGCTATTTTGCCCACTTAAAATAGCTGGCGCCCTCCCGGTAAATTCGCGGATGCTACGGAACCGGCGAAGATAACCAATTCCCCGGACTTATGGAACACTCTGGGGAAAACATCGTTACAACATAATACTTACATCGGACTCAATCAGTTCATCGTCCGCTGTCATATAAAATGGCACATCCAGCTCCTCATCCACATCAAATGCGACATCTGCCTAGGAAAAGTCTCTCCACCTATCACAGGACTCACATCAGGTTTGAAAATCTGGATCTCTCAAAGATACAAAAGTCCCCTGCATTTCCACCAAGGTTTCTTCGTTTCGAATTCCAAAAACGCAAACGGCGGTACTTTTTTCCTCACATTGAGCACATGGGCACGGTCGCGCAATATATGGCGTCTGCCAAACTCTCCGCCTCAACAAGGCTGAGCCACTCACTTGGGTAAACGATTTTTCCCGAACAATTCACATACGTTAGTCTGGAGTCTCTTGATCACGTCAAGCCAGAATGATTCACTATAACTTTATTCACTGCTGGGGGTGTTACCAGAAAGTGGCTTTGAAAATGAAGAAATTCCTCTCAACAGTCCTGCAACACCCACCAAAATGTACCAGAAGTTTGTTTTAGGTGCTGAACTATGGGGGGTAGTTAGAAATATCATGTGGTGGAAAAAGACAACTAATGGAAATACCGTAAGCCTTGCTCAGAAATACAACCTTTTTTTATACAGATTTTGCTAGCATGATTCTATCGTATTCCATCCTGATTGTGGAACCACAGATTCTCTGCGTGGTACCTCTCTTCTTCTCTAAGTTCCAATTTTTTTTATATTCACCAATTGCACCTCCTACAATATCCTGAAGTGGTTGGTTCTCTAAAAATTGTGTTACCCATAAGAGAAATATGACTTATGACTTATTCGCATTTGCGGAATCTATTCAGGGTCAGAAAATCAGTGACAGTATATGTTGGAACTTTCCAGATGACCATTTTTTAAGTTCATAAGATTATTCTTTATGGGCCGTGGAAAATTTTCCACAGGGGCACGTGACACTTTTTCAACCCATTCCATGGGTTTTCATCGTTATATATGTTACGATATAAAATATAGTGAATATAATACAAAATCGGTGAATGGTTTATTGAAAAGGCGTGTTCCGTGGGGTGAAAAAAAGCGAATTATAGCAACAGTAGCTCCATTGAAAGGATTCGAAGCGTTATTCAAGAACTTGGAAGTCGTTGGAGGACCAAAATATTAAAATTCCAAAATTTTTAAAATCAACAGGCTGTGCCATATATTCATTGATTTGTTCATCGCGTGGCTTGGCTGTGAAAGTTGATAGTGAATTGAAACAAAATGAACCCTTGAACTTGACTTTAACAATGCAACCAGCCTACATGTTAGCTGGGAATTGCCATGTCTGAGGTGGAATATTTACTGAAAAAGCTGTGAAACATCGGGATCATTGTCACTTCACCGGAAAATATCGAGGTCCAACCCATCCACACTATAACCCGAATTACACCGAATCCTGCGTAATTGCGATAGTTTTTCATAATTTAACAAGGTATGATTCACATTTTTGCATTAAAGCTCAGTCCAAACAATTTAATGGTGAAATAACTCTATTGCCAATCAATGAAAAGAAATATATTTCTTTCACCAAATCAATGGACGAAACAAAAATTGGCGAGTAGCATTGACATATTAGCTTCATATTTGGAAGGAGGGAAGAAAAGAATAACAGCAAATCGTTACCCAGAAATGGACCAATTACCCACCGTGACCTTGGCCGTGGTATTAAAATATAATAATTCACAGCGAAGGCACGATATTAGGGAATTAATAATATTCTGAAAAAATTAAGGAAATGTACTATGACTTACGGGAGGACCTGAAATAATAAGAGGGAGGGGGGTTCTCAATCATTACTCGGGGGGATTTATAAATCGACTCTGTATTCTGATCTGATTACAACATATTAATATAACAAATAATCCGGGCCTTTTGACTACTAACTAATTAACTCGAGGGTGGGGGTAAGGCTAACTCACTTGTGGCTACGCGAAATATGTTATAATAAAAAGAAGGGGTGACTCTAACTCTGGAAAAAAGGGGGAGAAGTGAGGGGGGCCAACTGCAAAAGTAATAATTAATAGGGGACTTAAATTACAAAGAAAATGAATTTACAGGAGGCTCACCGTTGGAGGGGTGGGGGGGGGATTAACACGGGGCAGGGAAATTCGTTGGGACAGGGAATAAAAAATGGGGCACTCACGGGGAATGGTGTCCTCAAAATTCTCTCCGCTTTTCTCGGGGTCTCTCCTCCTTCCTTCCTCACTCTTTCCTCACTAGATTTTCACTCCTTTTCTCTTTCACACTCCAGTTCCTTTTCTCACACTTTGTCTCTTCACACTTTTTCAAGGTCTTTTCGCAGGTCTCTTCGGGATAACTCTTCACAGGATCATTTCGGGGCAACTCTCTTACTTTATGAAGCAGTGACTCGTGGGGCAGTTGTGGCACGAGTGATTTCTTCCAATCGTCCTCACCTCTTCTTCCCGATTACAGCGATATTCCGTGTTCATTGGGGGTATTCGTGATTGTGTTTCCTTTTCCTTCTTTCGACACGGGGGACTCGCTCAAGGGACGTCTCTTTCTTCCGGGATCACGTGGGGTCCTCTTTGATGATATTGATGCGCGAATGCCAGGGGGAGGGGAAACAGGGACGGCGGTTAGGAGTATCTGGGGATGGGTTGCCCAACGGTGGCAAAAAGGATCACTTAAAACTAACTTAACCTATCAAAAATAACGTGTATTAATTAGGGGCCAGGGGGAGGGGGCGCAAAATTCTGCCTCGTCACACCACAAAGATGGTTTTCCATATGAATTGCGACGAATTTCGCCTTCTCGCGTAAAGAAAACCAGATCCAGAGCCCTTGGAGACTGAACTGAATGAACCTCAATAAAGCGCCAGCACATTTTCTAATCAAAACGCAGAAAAACTTATTTAAGTAAAATAAACAACTGGAACAGTAACCGGCAACTGGATATCAACCGCGGAGGTGGCTGTTCTCAATCTGGCTCCAAGAAACAACTTTGAAATTATTGGGTTTCATTCAACAAGCCAAATTGCTAAAGTCGATTATTAAGACCAGAGGTGGGCAACCTAAGCTCTCGGAGCTACTCCACCTCCCGACCTTCATTAGGCAAAATTGTCCCAAGTCGTAAAGTTTGATGCCCTGCGCGTAGGTAAGAGTAGTAAGGATATCCAGCAGAAACTTGGTGGTGGAAAAAGTGAAATAGAAAAATTTTCTATTTCACTAATAGAAAAATTTTTTGTATTATTGCTTTTTTTTGTTGTTATATGCTTTTAACTGGTTATTGGTTGCTTTTAATCGATTGTATAATGAAAAATTGTGTACCTTTAATACATTTCTTGAAGTGGAAATATTTTTCTCGAAAAACAGTTATTAAATACTATCATGTTGTTAATAAAACCTGACTTGACATTAATTTTCAAACTTTTGATTTCTGTATTTCTCGCTCTCGATGCCAAATTAAAATTCATAAATTTCTCATAATCAAAAAAATGATCGGCATCCTTTAATCTTTAATTGACGATGAAATATTTCTTTCACAAGTTCACGGGCATCCTACTTTCATTTCCAATGAATTGTAATGATTTTTCCTCTATGGCCTCAGCGAATACTCGAAACCCTACCCCAATTTTATCGATATCCGGAAACACGGCCAAAACCATTACCTTCGTTCTCGCCACTCCGACGACTCTGGAACGACAAAACCATAAAAATCTAAACGAAGCTCCGGGGGTGATCAGCAGCTCATTCCAATCCTTAAAAATGTGTTTAGGGCGCCAGCCGATTTTTAGCTACGCGGAATCGACGAACCGCAACCGTAACTCTAACCATATTCAAAACTCAAATTTTCGCTGATCATCCCCAGAATTTCCTATGGACCGAAACTAAACCTAGAGTCGGGGAGGTACGAGGGTACGGGACTGCTCGGTTGCTCAGTGTGCGGGTCGTGGAGAGAGGGGTGGATTGGTGGACGAGAGCATCAATTATCCAAATTCGAAATAAGATCAAGAACCTGAACTAAACTATTCGGGTATTTATAAGGACGGGGATTCGGGTAAGAAAATAAAAAAAAACCAATTGAAGATATCTTTACTTGTTCCACTATTGACCAGTCACAAAAAAAAATGAATATGGTCCATTAGGAAACCTATAATTAATATAGATTGCCCAGTCTACATTTTACATACGACCGGCATTCGCCCAAAAGAGAAGGATTTATCTTTTTAATAAAACGTACACGGAACAATAATAAGTGGGAATTTTATAACGCAGTACGGAAGAGAGAACGACTTTCAATTTTATTCAAATACTTATGTTATTTAGGTGGGGAAGATAGGAAACTACAGGGGGTTCTAATCGAGTTCGAGCGAGAGAGAGAGATACGATCTTATAATTCCTACCGATCAGTTGTTAAGGTACAAATTCGATTAGGTAGCATTATTTGATCGTTCGGTAACGACTTTATTCGATCTGGTGGCCCGTTTCTGACTAATTTCGTAAATGAGGAATATTTGTCGGTTAGGTAGCGGTGGAGGTAGCGTGATGATTATTTCGGTAGCGGAAATGGGTCGCAGGTATAGGGGTCATTAGGTAGCTTAGTTCCCGCGTTAGGTAGCGTTATCCGGGGCTTTGGTAGAGCAATCGGCGTCTCTTACCAAAAATCTGTTTTACCTACGGGGCCACCACCACGTCGGGGGTGTAATAAAATTTCAAGGTAGCGTTTGGGTCCTCCGAGGCAGGGAGCCCTAGGTAACGTGTTTTCCCGGTTAGGTAGCCTACTCAATATCGATTATCTAAACCAATAGGATCCGCACGGTAGATATCCGTACAGGTAGCAAATCGGAATATTGAAACTTACGGAAAGGGCCTCAGACCCTGGAGAATGTATAGGTAGCCTATTCCCCTGCTTAGGTAGCGGAATTTGGGGGTTTGGTATAAACTTTTCCGATCACGGGCTAAATCGACAACCGTGCTTGGGCAAATAGCCGTACCCGAAATTTCCCCGTTTAATCATTGATGGAGTAATTATTAACTCAACGGTTTTACCGGTCGGAACGGCGACCTATAACTTAATCAACTAATTATGTCCCTAACGACTTAATTAATTATGCATCCGATGGCGTCGCCGGGACTGCCAATAATTACTCGGATTAATTGGTTAATTAATTGCGTAACCATATAAACGTAATCCTAATTCGCGAGAGGTAGCCTGATAGCTTTTGTGGATTCCAACCATTAAAAATGTATTCACTACGAGATAACGTCCCCATGCCCAACCGGAATCCACAAAATGGCGGACAATTACGTCTCGGGGAGCATTATTGCATCACCCAGAGAAATTGATCCAGCCTCGCAAAGGTAGCCGAAGTTTTTAATAAGAGGTACCAATAAAATTTTTAATGTACCGGTAGCAATAATTTAATGGAACGTCAACGCTAAATTTTTACTAAAAGGTAGCAATTAAATGTCAGTCGAGGTAGCAAAAATAAGCCCGGTAAAGGTAGCAAAATTTATCAGGTCGCGGGGTCTTTTCCTGAGCCCGTCGGGTGAGCCTTGAAAACCCAATAAAGTAGGTAGCAGGGATCGAAAAATTAGTATTAGAGAGCGTAGAGAATAGGCAGCCATAGGTAGCCTGGGAGAGGGGTATTCCAAGCCGCGTGGAATGCCTCATCCCGTATATTTCGCCTTTTCGTGGCGAAACTAAATTCCACAACCCTGTTTAGAATGATTAGATAGCTGTTGGATAACACGAGGGAGCATCAGGTACCATTAGGGAGCAAAGGTAGCCGTTGAGAGAGGCCTTTTGGCTTTCTCAACCATGAGTTTCCCGTATGGCGTCACATCGCGAGGTAGCGACGCCATTTGCGAATTTTCGTGCCCGCGACATCGAATTACCCGAAAATCACACTTCCCGCACTTATTGGCACTTAATTAAACACACGGGTACTTACCAGGGTGCTCGTGGAGTCTCGGAAATGCAGTTTTAGCGGTGCAGATACTCTGGGGCAGGAGTGTGGTCTCGTCTACGCACGAAATTTTTTGGCACACACGCGGTTATCGTAACGGCCCGAGGGAAACTAACGCCGGCCAGTCGCGTGGTTCCGTTCGAACCTGTTGCGCGTGGTGGGGGATTTTCTTCGAGTCTGCCCGTCCGGTGGCGGTGCGCGTGGTTACGTACGGTACTAGTAGTACCCTCTAACTTTTCCCAGCTCGCGGCGCGTACTAAATTCAAATTTAAAATTGGGGTTTTGTATTTTTACTACGGTGTATTCATATTATTGTTTTTCTCTATTCCTCTGGGGTTCTATTAACGATTCTAACCGGTTTTTAGCCGAAATAAGGTTTTTCAAGGGGTTTTGAGCGAGATCTTGGGGGAGCGGATTTTTGTCCCGTCTATGCCTATTATCAGGTAGCTAATCCGGTAGGGACCCTCTCCGGAGAGGGATTGGGGATCTTCTAACGAAACTAACTAATCCTAATTTATCTGTAACTATAACTAAACCTAAATTTTCTGTAACCGTAACGCAATCGAAATTTTCTAAACCGTAAAGCTCTTGGCAATCCATGCAAGCGAGAGAGCTACGTTCGCTCACATGGCCTTCCACCCGTACTAAACTGAAGATTACCCCAACCCTCTCACAACTAAGGGAGCGTAGGTGTCTCAACCTAACCGATGGGTTGTCCTACTCAATCAGCCCAAAAAGGGTTTCAGGGACTACCGGAAGCCCAGTATATCGGCTAATTTTTCTCGATAGTCCCCGGCCCTTAACCCGATTTCGCGCCGACTATTCTCAACTCTTATACGGAGGATTTGGGGGAATTTAAACTATTTCCAAATCGATAACGGTAACCGAATTTTTATCGGGGTTCTTCTAAACTTTAGGGATTTAAATGCTCTCTCTACTTACTACTTTTAGGATTATTTCAGTGTCGCGAGCCTGGGGGAAAGTTAGAGAAGGTATCAGGTAGCTGTCACCGAGAGGAGATTAGGTAGCAGGTAGCTAGTTACTCGGGGATTATTCAGGTAGCTTTTCCCCGGATTATATTTAGGTAGCAGGTAGCTTTTCGAGAGCTTAACTAAGGTAGCAGGTAACTTTTACGAGTTTTGCGAAGGTAGCAGGTAGCTAATTGATGTGGGTCCCGGGATCCGTGTTGGTCGAGTATTTTCTTAAATTTTCGCGGTTCTCTCTCGCCCTTAAACTAGGTAGTTACCCTACAGGAATACAGGTGACGGATTCGCCTGGAATTTCGTCACAGAATATTGAATCCAAACCATAAACTCTTAATTCTATTTTTTAAACTAAAAAGAATATGTACAAACACGTGCATAAAAATTCAAACCATTTTTCACTCACGTTTCAATCACGCGCATGCGCTATCGCTCGATGTTACCTCCATCACTCAAATATACGACAGTCCTTGTAATCCCGTTACGTCCCTTATAATTAAAACCTCAATAATTTTATGGCTACAGCTCCGAGCCTACCTGAGGTTGCCCACCTCTGATTAAGACTATTTATTCGTCCTCAATTTCAAATAGGGTTGATAACCTCGGGTCCTTAACCAACGCCGGTAGCTCAGTGGCGAGGTGCGAGCCTAGTGTTCTGAAAGTTGTGCGTTTGATTCTCCGTTGAATCAAATTTTTCAATAGGCACCCATGAGCTGGAGGTTGCTAATAGAGCAACCGCCTGTACCGACATGGTTTTTTCTGTGGTTTCCCATGTCACTCCTATGTTTTATAGGAGAGTGATTGCCGTCCATAGCGTGAGATAGTGCCATCTAGCCAGAGCAGAACCAGGGCTGGAATATATATAAAAAACAAAATCCTCTGGTCCGAAACCAAATTATATAATTCAATGAATTCGTTAGAATTTTATTTCACATATTTTAAAGTCCATAAACTCGATTTTAATTAAAAAGATCTGAGCACTTCGTTAGCAAATTAAATAAATAAGCTAAGTCAATTTACAAACATTTGTCAAAGTATAACGAAATAGACAAATAATAAATGAAGTCACGAAATCAAATTCTCGGATTAATTGAAAAGAAATATTATAAGAAGTGATTAAGTGGTAAACAAATAACAAATGGAGACAAGGAGATAAGGAATTTAATTATTCCCAGAAGGCTAACGTAATCAACAAGTGCTATTAATTGAACCACTGCAAACACGAGAAACTGGAATTATTTCGAGTTTCTAAACTCCTATAAAATTCATTAACCCTTGAAGGTCACTTTGCAGCTAATAATACTCGAGTAGTAAGTAAAAAAACATTATAGTCATTATAAGCCTAACAAGACTCGAAGACTCAAATTATCTCAATAATAATTCAGTAATGTCGAACCACTCATTGCCTTAATTAATTAATTGAGGCTAATAATCACGAGATTTATTTAACAATTCTCTCGCTCGTAATTCCCTAGAGTCCCTAGGCGAATATCCTCCAGATCTCCTCCAAAATATCTGGCCCATCCGATGGCGCCATCTCTGGTCATCGCTCGTCGATAGCCCTCCGCGCGTGAGCAGGGCATCCTTTCAAATCACGTGCTCCCTTTCCAAAAATGCTGGAGCCGCGAAATCCGGAAATCATGATTCCTAGGTGTCCTCCGAAGTCCCGCGTTAGAATTGTCCATCGGTAAGCGATGACAATGATTCGATATAATTCAAAAATTCATAAAATGAAATTAATAGAATACCAGAATCTCATTATTTCGACTCGTTCTCACGGTAGCTCCTCGTCTGGACATCAAAATGTTCGTCGAACGGTCGAAACAAAAATAACATGTTACAGAATATATGGATAAATGGGAAAAACTTCATGAAGAACAATTGCCATCAAACGAATATTTCCACTTGCGCTTGAATGATGAGCACATTTCAGATGATTACGCTCATCCGTGCAATGTGTGAAAAAATTGTGGACGGAGCACCTTGAAAAATATTCAGATTTATATTTGGAAACTGATGTGTTGCTGTTGTGTGGGATGTTTGAGATTTTCGACTGAGTTGCCTCTCTTCATACAATTTGGACCCGCTTCATTATTATATCGCTCCTGGTCTAGCTTTCGATGCTTCGTTAAAGATGACTCAAGTGAAATTGGTATTGTTGTAAGATCCTTAAATGCTGTAGCTCATTAAGAAGAGTATCAGGGGTGGATTGTCATAGTGCTCAAACAGATATGTAAAAGCGAATAATCGGTATATGGGAGCTGATTATAGTCCGCAAGTGGAAAAACCTTAGTTGATATACTTGGATATACAGGGTGTCCCAGAAGTACGTGCCGATACTGAGCCGGCATGTACTGGGGGTGAGTCTGAACCAAAAAGTCCTTTACCACTTTTGGATCGGAAGCACCCCTCCGGAGATACTGGGGTAAACAGCACAGCCAATGACGCTGCCGCGTTAAGCGGCAATATGTCGGTGTCGCTGTCGCGCTCGAGTGTGAGTGATTCCCCTTCGAGCCAGAAGGAGGCGGGATCAAGTTCCACGTTCACCCGTGAGCGTGAGAGAGAAGGCATGGTATTCTCTCTCACTCTCTCGTATCACCCCGCGGCAATGTTTTTGCAGTTATCTTTTAAACAATTGGGTTTTTGGGATTTTTCCAGTGATTATTGTTTGTTGAGGTAACAATTGAATAGGGTGGATTGGAAGATGGTCAGGGAAATACAGTGACTGTGTAAAAAATATAATAACTCGCGAAATTATCACACACAACGATTATCACTTTATTAAAACGCGTGGTCAATTTAATGCGGTTTTTACAATAATCTGAGTGGAAACACGTCGAGTTTTTAGTTGATGTACAAGTTAAAGTTGAATTAATAGTTGATTGAATAGTTGATTTTACTAGTTGAGTTTAGTTGAGTTTACGGTGAGAATTTTGATTAGATGTTAGCACGTTCACGGCTTGATACGAACAGAATGTTGAGGGGGGGTGATGGTGATTTTGATAGTTTGGAGATGACCGTTGACCGACGGGTCACGATCATTTCCGGGTTTTCCCGATCGATCTGGTGAAAAGCCACCCATATTTTTCTCCATTTTAAACAATTATTATTTGTTGCAAATTGAATTTGCAACAAACAATCTCATCGAAAAATCACCTAAGCCCAATGGTTTATTTAATATCAGCAACAAACAGTTTGATCGTTTTTAAATGTTATAAAAAAAACGATGGGCCGTACAGCATTTTTCCATCAAATGTTTTTTGTTGTAAATTCGATTTGCGACAAAAAATAATCAATGGAAAATGCTCCGAAAGCCCATTGTTTATTAGATAATTGATGAAGCGGGCGTTTTTAACTAAAAATCTAAAAATCACAGCGATCGCTCTGTCCATTTTTGAGACAATTGTTAAATTATTAATTATCTCATCAACCATGAGAACTAGCAAAATTTATCGGAGAATCTTTTTTTTTTTAATGAGATTTAACAAAAACAAGTCCTTCTGATAAAATTTTGTCAAATTCTGGGTTCATGAGATAATTAATAATTAATTAATTATCCGATAAATGGCAAGGGGATTGCCCGCGATTTTCCCAAAAATTCCCAGTCGCGAAACTTTTTTTGCAGTTATCTTTTGAACAATTGGGTTTTTGGGATTTTTCCATTGATTATTTTTTGTTGCAAATCGAATTTGCAACAAAACATGTCTGTTTAAACAAGAGCCTCAAATGCCCACCAACTCAACGAAGAATTAGCCTCGAGAATTTTCGGACGTTTCTGGGTTGTCGAGTTAGAGGGGCAACGGTCAAGACAATGATCTTGAACCCCCCCAATAGTTCGTTACATTGCGACCATCACCTGAATAAGTTTGTTTTTCTCTCCGTATATCAACGCGTAACTCACCCAACGATCAAACCAACGTATTTAAACTCAACGTGTAACACTCAACCGACGCCTTACATTAACGCGTGCTTCTCAACGAATTAATATCAATTAATTACGTTCATTATTGAATTCATCAACACTTCATTTGTTAATTATCGATTGCAACCGAGTTATTAAATCCAACGAAAGTGGCGGATTAATCTAGAATTGTAGCCTTATGGCACATCAACGACACACACACCGCACACTCGTCAATCCAACGATTTATTTATTCGTTAATTCAACGATTCAAAGTATTGTTTAATTCGTTCGAACCTATTAATCAATCGTTAATTACTCAACAAACACCTGTAAATATTTGTATATGTTCGACAAATGACTATTAAACGCGAAATGTGTTATAATTCTGCTTTCAAAGACAATTAACTTTATTCACAACCCATGCTTTCATTTTCCGACGCACGACGACGCAAAATCAACGTCCCTCATCAAACAATATCTGATGGAAAAATGCCGTACGGCCCATCATTTTTTTTATAACATCTAAAAACGATCAAACTGTTTGTTGCTGATATTAAATAAACCATTGGGCTTATGGGATTTTTCCATGAGAGTATTTTATTGCAAATTCAATTTGCAACAAATAATAATCAATGGAAAATCCCAAAAACCCAATTGTTTAAAAGATAACTGCAAAAACAGTCTAGCCACTGGGAATTCTCGGGAACATCGCGGGCAGTCCCCTTGCGATTTATCGGATAATTAATTAATTATTAATTATCTCATGAACCGAGAATTTGACAAAATTTTATCAGGAGAACTTTTTTTGTTAAATCTCATTAACAAAAAAAAAGATTCTCCGATAAATTTTGCTAGTTCTCATCGTTGATGAGATAATTAATAATTCAACAATTGTCTCAAAAATGGACAGAGCGATCGCTGTGATTTTTAGATTTTTAGTTTGAAGCGCCCTCTTCATCAATTATCTAATAAACAATGGGCTTTCGGAGATATTTCCATTGAATATTTTTTGTCAACCAAAGACTTGAAATGTGCGATACGGATGCATCTTGAACAGATGATATTCTGGGGAGGTCACAAATAGGATACTAAATTTACCAACAGTTTTCTTCCACGAGAGACAAATTTAGATTTCGAAATTTTCCATGATTTATTAGTTTGTAACTCATTAATCAAGATCGGAAATGTCAATAAAACAATAAAATAAACAGCATAAATAAGTAAATATACAGCGTCGATGATGGTGTTCCGTCAAGATGATGTAAACAGGAAATTAAATTTTTCCTAAAAAATATTTAATTGGAATTTTTCTTCCCCACAAATTTAAAAAAAAAATGAACCAAGTGTTCAATTGCTAATTCTACAAAATCTACCCCTGGATTTAAGGAAGGAGAATCGATGAAATCAACACTGGTTTGGAATTTAAGTCGACTCCGAAGAGTCTGTATTTTAAAATCAAAACAAAACAAAACTTAGTTACACAAAAATAAAACTTACAGATGACGAACTCTGCCAACCCCAAATGGTATATAAACTTCCCTCAAATTTTAATGCCGCGGTACTATATAGATTTTGATTAAAATTTGAGTTGGTATTTAATACTGGAATTTTCTTCACTTGAAATCACAAAAAAAACTGACCCAAAAAAAAAGGAATAAATCACGAAAGACTTCAATGGAAAACAAAATAAGTCACGAAAGACTCCTTTTTTTCTTTATACGAAAAACTAGTTTTGAAAAACTAGTTTTGAAAAACTAGTTTTAAAAAACTAGTTAGCTGAGCTACGGTGAGACTGAGGAACAAAACGACACACAAGTGGTTTTGTTTCCTCAGCCCAAGGTTGTGTTCTCAGATGCGAGGAGAGAAAATTCGGGGGACCAATAGCCTTTGACCCGGGCACAGAATCTCCTTTCCTGACACTCCCGGTCCCAATGCTTCAGATTAAACTCCAACCCTTCCACATCAAGATGTTGGGGTGTGGGCGGACTTATCCAACCCCCAACTGCCAATGAATTTGCTTCAGGCGGTCCCATATTCTCCCTCCATACACCATCCACTAGACTTAACAATAAAAATTATTTACTTAAAAAAACATATTTTTCGTAAAATATAGTTAGCGTTCATTACGCCGATACTAATTAAATCCATAATTGACTAATTAAAATTAAAGATAAGGAAGTTACTCCATCTAGATAACTATAAATTATTACGTCGTTCTCTTTAATGTCAACTGAGACTTGAATTATTTGAGTTTGCATTATTCTGAATTCAAACTCAATAATAGAAAAGAAAATTATTCATGTCAGTTAATATTTCATCTAATAAGTAAAGATAATCTTAATTCAAAAAGGAATTAAATCAGGTTGAGATTTCAAAAGTTATATGAATAATTATGATATAATAACAGAAGTTTATTTGAAATGAAATCAATTAAATTGAAAGAAATTATCTCACCAAATAACTCCATCAAGCTGTGATAATTTAAACCATTGGTTGAAATTATCGCAGCGATGGAATTTTTACACCAAAACAATTGTCATAAAATTTCTGACAATTTGAGCTATATTCAATAGCTGAAAAATAAAATTTTTTAAACAATCTCGAAAATTGTCAAACTGATTTATTACTTTCGTCTTAAGAGGAGAACTCAAATATTTCATCGTCAAATGTTCCAAGAAAGAAACCCTTGTTTGAAATTTATGGGGGGGATCCGAGAGGAGAAACTCAAATAAATATTTCGAAGAGAGAACTCAAATTTCGGTTTATTGGGGTCCAAGAAGGGAAACTCAACAGACCCCACTTTCAGATAAGATGGAAAACTCCGCATCTTGTAAATGCATTACTCCCCCGGACACATCACTGAACCGTCAGTGAACAATGAACAAAGAGAGAAAAAGACTGGGGCGTGCACTTGAAACACTGACGGTGTGACAAGAACCTGGCCCATGTCTTAAATTTTACGATCATATTTTCGACGAAATGTTCCTTGAAATTTGTTTCCCCATAATTTATTATCTGCAGCTAGCCCTTGGCCTTCGAAGAAAGGAAAAAAAATAAAATAAATGGATTGACTGTGAAAATAAATTTTATCATTAAAGACTTTGTTTCCCCAAAATATTATTCATCTAAACTTCCAGAAATAATTAGTTTAATGATTTTTCGACGGATGTCACAATGGTTTGTGTTGCATAAATATAATTGTTCGATTCAATTTTCAAACATTCGCTGCAATCCCTTATTTTATCCAGCATATGTTCATATGCAAGTGTAGAAAATGTTGTATTTTTCTCCAGTTCAACTATGATTTTGGCAATCTCTTCGACATCACGGACTTTGGCTGTACAACCTGTTTCCAATTTATCAATTGTGGCCTGAAATTCGGGTAATCCTGCTCGAACCAGATGGGTTGCTGACACTCCATCAATCGTATTCCATATGATTCCACAATCAACTTAACGATTGTCAATCAATACATCTAAATGTGTGTCACTGAAGCCTCCCCGAAATCCGAAAGTTTCATGCATATTCTCCTTTCCGCTTTTCGATTCATTCGTGAGAAAATGCATTTCATAAATATATTTCTCCACATTTTCATTTTTCGTAATGAATTTTCACTATGAATGGCCACTCCACACTGTTCAACTTTTCAGCTTTGTTGAGGCGTAATTCATATTTTCCAAAAGATTCTTGTTGATAAGAGGACGTTGATAGATGATTTTTTTCGAATCAATATAATTAGTGAGCCACCACCCCGTTGTAATGAAGCGAATATCGCCTATGGATTCATAATGCCATTCACTCCGACTAAGAATCTCAGTATGGAGGAAATTGTCCGCCTGACACAGAGATGTCATAAGAACTTGCAGCCCCGCAATTTTCACGATCCTGCTGTTAAGTTGGAAGTAGCCTGAACTGAAGAGTTCAAGGAGAGATTTCTTATTAATATATCACCCAAGACCCACCATCATCACTCAAAAGAAAAAAAATTGCTTTAAATGGGCTATCCTTCAACAGTTATTCAATTATTGTGTGCATCATCGGGATCCAAACACTTTACATATTTCCTCCTGTTCTCAGTACTGTTTCTACCAGATAAACATGGCAGTGTTTTGTTTTCAATAGTTCCTACTCATAAAAACTACGACTAATCAATTCATCTTTACAATCCGTTAAGTTGTATGTGACAGGATTCGTATTATTTATTTCCCGAGTCGTCAGTATCTCTCTAGTCCAATTGGATGTATAACTTATCTCAACGACGTATTTTTCCGTACTTATGCGAACTTTATCACCGACTTGAAATTTTGAGCGCTTCTTTTTTCCACGAAATTCCGCGTAAAAAGGCACAATCTCTTGGCATTTTCAACCGTCATATCGACAGGTCTCATATCAATAGTTTGATATTTTCGATGATTATATTTACGTATGAGTTCTGGTAGCATAGCAATCCACTTATGGTTTCCTCAAAAACTGAACTGAAACCACATTTTGCTTTTTAATGTCCTATTGAATCTTTCCCATATGCATGCTTTCAAATTACTGAACATAGAATATAAATTCATATTATATTGCTTCATTAATTCAGAGTTATAGAATTCCTTTCCATGATCAACATGCAAGTCTTTGGGAATACGTGCACGTTGAAGAACGGAATCCATGGTTCTCGTGACATTTTGAGCGTTTTCTCTCATAAGCGGTTCAGCCCACGCAAACGTAGAAAAATAGTCTATTACAGTGATGGGTATAAGCTGTCATATCCACCGAATTAACCTGCAAGGTTTCATCCAGATCATGAATATTCACTCGCCGTCGACGATCATTGTTGCGTGCTGGTCTGTGCAATTCCGTCACCACATCCCATTTATTTTGATCCATTGTTAGATATTTACTCAAATTGTAGAATCGATTTCCCAACTCGTTTGTTTACATCTGCAAAACTGCGGATCATGTCGATATATAATGTTTGAATCTCTTTATGGAGCATCTCCAACGTGAAGGCATCATGGGGGTTCAAAGGAGAGACAACATTAGTATTCTCCCCAATAGCTCTTAATTACTATCTACAGTTAGCTGATATGCAACACCTGCTGGACCATGATTGTGAGGATTGTTATTGGCATGCAAGTGACGACCGAACACGTCGACACTCATGATGCAATTCATGGTGCATTAATGAAAATGTTGCTATTCTAATATATTATTCCGGCTTCATGAAGTTCCTCTATAATTGCTATGATTTCATTACCATGACTCTGATTACCCATCGACTGTCTGGCCACCAGACGTTCCACAAGTTCGTTGGGGTCGTCCCCATAAATATAGTCCACTTTACGAGGCCGTTGAGCTGTCATAAACGTACAAGTCCATTGCATCCTGAATACATTTGTCTTTCAAGCTATGAAATATATTTTCCATATTTCTCACTCTGAAGATCTCGAATACCTCCACGTAGTAGATAATTTTTTGGATGATTTGTTGCAAGGATTATATTTTTGTATGCGTTAATGTCACTTTCATTGATCAAAGTCGTAACTGGATACCAGCCAACCCTGATGGACCGAGAAGTCGGGGAAGAGGCAACCATGATAGGAACGGACCGACCGCTATAAAAACCGCTTGAAACAACGACTAGTCATCAGTTCTCTTGGCTCTTCAGCGATCACCACCACAGTAGGTATCACGGGCAGTGACGACCAGTCCCCCAACCAACAGCAACCTCTCTCGCCGGATGGCTCGATAAGGGAAGACTCAGGACGGTCCCTAGGGCCGGGTCTTCTAAGCCCGCCCCGGCTAGTAGTTCCTAGCGGCCCCGAGAGCGGCGACACCAGCAACTCGTCGGATCAGGAGAACGTACCAAAAAAGTGGCTTTGCACCCGGCGGCAAAAGGATCCCGCACTCGAGGCAGACGAACTTGTACTGGCTGGGAAAAGTTCTCGAGGCACTTCGCAAGGTGGGGCTCACGATCAATCGTGAGAAAAACCAATTCTGTCGATCTGAGGTTCACTACATGGGCTTTGTAATAAACGGCGCCGGCTTCCAGGTAGACCCAATGAAGATGCGGCCAGTTCACGAATCCCCAGCGCCGAAGACACTAAGGCAGTTGAGGAGATTCTTAGGCATGGCGTCTTGGTATCGCCGCTTCATGTCCGATTTTGCTATGGTCGCGGAGCCAGTTCGTCAACAAGGACATCCACAAACTGCTGGACGGCACTGGAATGACCCAGAAGACAACTCCACCGTAGGACGTAGACGACTCCTCTAGGATCCCAAAATATCCGAAAACAAGAGCACGAAGGCACAGGACGAGTGGGGTTGAAACTCGTCCTCGAGACAACACAAAATCCTAAATCCATAAAACCATGAATTACACCAGCCGGGGTGTGACTCAGGATGCTAGGTTGTGGGGAGAAGGCCGGGGTTCACAGATACGGGACTCCAATAACCGAAACCTAAACTATAAAATCGAGCGAACAGACAGCGGTCCGGGATACCGAGCGCATATTGCGGGAATCCAAGGCGTGGAGGGGGTCCGCTAGGAATACATCGGAGAGAGCACGACGTAAGATAGCGGAGTGCCGGTACGCCCAGAGCGTGGCGATTACCTCACCCGATTGCACAGAGGGAGCGTGACGGGCCCACTAGGGTAGCCCCAAAATTAGACTGGATATCCTGGCCGGATAAAGCTCTCGCTCAGCAAACGTCGCGCGAGGGGAGTATTACTCCCACCCCGAGATCGTTACCGGGGAGAGCGTAGCCCTCACCTAGAGAGCATGAAGACCAATGCGGGGTATTGGGAGCCAACCGAGGGCTCGAGAGAGAAAGAGAGCTGCCAGTGGTCCGCACTCGGAGCCAGCCGAAGCAGCTCTGCTGAGTGAGTAGGCAGTCTGGGCAGTATTGCCGATGCCCCCGACTCTCGACTACGCCTGGATCGGCTCTGTGTGCCAGGAGGTGCTGCTCTCGCCTCAGGAAGGATATCCCTGACACTAGCTTCTCCTGGAGCCCGCCGAATTCGAACGTTGTCACTGACTCCATAACAACCCCGTCGAAGGATCAGCCGTTCGAATGTCTACCCCATCTAACATGGAGTGCTCGTACGCCAGTATGAGTCCTATGCTATGTGCCAGGAAGTCTCATAGAGAAGCTGGAAATGTTTCCACGTGTCCGCCCTGTGCTGTTGTCTGTCTCGAGGGCTCCTTTCTCGATGATTCGAGAAATTCGTGGGGAGGGTCGAGATGGCAGATAAAGAGAGCCAAAATATCCCAAAGTTGGTTTAATGTGCGGGATTCTCGGAAATCCCGTTACATACCTTTCCCCGTGGGGAAAAGACTTCGTCCTTGAAATCTTTTCTCTAAGGTTTTTGGAGACTATAGAGAGAGCAGTCATAGAGAGCTAACAGAAAGAGATCCTGGAGGGGCGGGTTTCGTCGACGTCCGCCGGGGCCTCTGGTTTGTATGGTTTGAAGTCGAGAAGTTTGAGAAGTCGAGTAACCCATCAGTGCAGGCGTACTTCATTGATTTGACTTTTATAAGTTCATCTTCAAAGAAGATCGGCGAATCTCCAATGATGAAATTATGCATAAGTCTGCGAACACCGTAAACTTCAGCCCATCGGTTTGTATTACTTCGTGCGAAATATTTTCTGGTTAGAGTATCTGAATGGATAGATTTTCCATTTTCTGCATTGTCATCAATTAGTCGATGAGTATTGATTGAACTTTCATTGTGTTTGCGTGAACTGTTTATAGTTGAGTCAACCGTTTCATCATAACTCCTATGAACGACCGGCGCAATAGTACCATTCAAAGTTATAGCGAACAAAGACGACGGCTTGGAAGAGTTGCCAGTCTATGAAACTTGGTCCAATTTCTTAGGACTTCCTGCTGTATTGGAATTTCTTTGAAGTCTTCAAATCAATTGCTACGGATTGTATTGGGCTATTATCAGTAGAATTCACGTTTTGAGTTGTTATTTATTACAGCAGAGTCACAATTGGTTTGATGACTTCACTCATCACCTCAGCAATATTCCCTCTACCCAATTATAACTGTTGATGTTTGCGTTCAATTCCCTTCGACGCATCAAAAATTTCTTGTAAATTATTTGTTTCTTTTTGTTGGAAATCCTGTCAGCTGACAGGCACTCACATATTCACGCGCCGTACATCCATTCTTCCCCCACTCACGCACACCGCACGCTCACCTCAGATGACCAGTGGCCTTTCATCTCTGGCACCTGAGGCGCCACTTGATGGACAGGTGTAATTGACCATCGCGATGATTGACACCTCCCACCTTGCGACTTATCACTCTCCCTCATTTGCATCCAGACCGCTCGAGAGTGTTTACGGGCTTTTCTCAGATCTTCGCTTCTCATTAATTAGACCTGCTCACTAATAGGTCTTCTCAGAAGAAGATCAATAGTTCTTTGAATTATAAAAGTGTTCTCATTGCTCAGCTCTTTATTGTGACATATAATTGTGAAGCGACTCTTTTTTTGACAATTAAACTTGACTCTTTTTTGACCAACGCCACGCGAGTGAATTCTTGGACCCGCTCAACACTTCCTGAAAATCTGTCCTCATCTCATCCATCACATAAAAATATCCCCATAACCAGATCCCGCTCTGAACACTTTTACTATATCATTCTGATGTAGAGGCATGTTGACTCGTTGAAATCTCACCCACATCTAGTCATAATATTTTTTAATGAATGTAATTTATCTGAATGAAACAATCAAAATTTCTCCTATACCGGCCTAAATCAATGTCACTGTCCTTATCGATCACTAACAATGTATATTTATCCTTATAGCACACTGAGCATAAGTATTTAAACTTGTCAAATGACATGTCTGCATGCACATGAACATTATATGTGTTTTGAATTCATTTCATCCTTCTTGAATAATAGTAAAAAATATACATTATCACACCGACGGTAGTGGCCGTGCGGTTACAGTGCTAGACTAGCATGCCAATGATCCGGGTTCGATCCCGGGCACCGGCGGTCGAAATTTATAGCGCTCTAATCTCACAGTTTGACTGTCGAACGGTAGTCCTGTCAAAAAGACGACTGTACCAGGGCAGGTTTTTCCCCTCGAATGACGTTTTTCCCTCCCTTCGGCAAATGCGGTACAGGGGGTTTGGGGGGTGGGAAGGGAACAAATCGTAAAGACCCGAAAGGGTATACGCGAGGAAAAAAGTTTTATACATTATCACACAGTAAATGCTCTGGAATTCGTGCATATGATTGACACGAATAAAAATTGTCCACATTTTTATGTCTTCCCATACAAAAATATGCTTTGACATTATTTTGCTTTTGACATGCAACATCGTCGAATATGAATACTGAATTTTTTTCTGCATCATCCACGGGGACTACCTCTTAATGATCAGTGAATGGATAATAGTTAAGCTCATCGAGTGGTTTCAGTAAATTTTCCAAAAAATGATATTTAGGTTGGTTAGGGGACTTTGAATCTTTAAAAATCTTAAACCGTTGAGATGAATTATAATACTCAGAAGAGCATCATTTTTTTTTACAATTGGAGGGTTCTCAAAAAACTGCGTGGATAGTGTTTGGTAGCAATCGTCCATGACGATCAAATTTGATGGTATCTTTCGCTGCAATTACATCAAAATCAATGACGGACAAGCCGCTGCCGTGTAAACTGAAGTCCATGTTTATAATAATTAATCTGCCTATCTATAAATTAAAGGTTTTATAATGAAATCACTCAGTTCCACTTGATCTATGATTGTACATAGATCACGGATAAGAAACGTTAAAGGATTATTGAATTAATTTGTTAATAATCCCCTGGTGAATGGCATTTACCTGGCCATCAAAACTGTGGACCAGGTACATAGCTAGCAAAGAGATTAGCTTGCAGAGATACTGGCATAAGCCAGCTTGACTCAGCCTGTAAGACGCATGATATTGCGTACTCAAAAAATGGGGCAAATATTTCTGCACGATACGAGGCTGACCAGAAACTTGCACAACGGGCTTGGAGTCCTATTTTTTGCGCGAGACGCTTCTGCTGGAGAAAATTCTGCAGCTTTATTTATAACAAACGTAATGAAGACTAAAAGAAAATGGGATATGGGTGAGAGACAATCAAGTTCTGAGCTGAGAAAATCAAGTTCGTGCAAGAAGAAATCAAGTTCACGTGCTGCAAAATCAGGCGCTGCTGCGACACAAATCAGGCACGTCCATAAATAAATTGGGTAGGGGTGTAACAGATAAAGAGGGAGTGACATGTAAAACTAAAAAACCAGGAACATTAGAAGCATCATCAAAGCTGCTAAAATCTTAATTAACTTAAATAATGGTTCATTTGATGCAATCAAAAAGGGCATTAATGGTGCCAGATTAGCTATCAAATAGATTGATAGAAGAGCTGCAGTCAATATTCCACGAGTTCCAATTGTTCCAGTTCTAGCGAAAATATGTGAAATTTTATAATATGTGATATTAGTATGAATATTAGAAGTAATAATAACACTCTACGTAGTGAAGTGAAGTTTAATAAGAACTTGAATTTAAAACATACTGATTCTTTTGCGGACTCCTTGGCTTTATTCGTAGAGTTTGGGAGGCTAATAAAACGTACGAATCGAATCAACCCGTAGCCATTCTTAAAGTGAACGTCGTACGAGTTGACTGTAATATCACACACGGTGCATACAACAACAATCAAACAGTTTACACCATCCATGACTTCTATCGTTCGACGTCTCCCGGATATAAAATAATGGAAATTCCACCAGAAGTTATTTACTTATCAGTGAGTGTGCAAACAATCAATGATTTCCACCTGAGAATGGTTGATGAAGATGCTGATGTGGTGAATTTTCGAGGTGAAACGATTACCATAAGACTCCACATTAAGTGCATTCCATAATCATGGGTATTATTTATAATCGTAAGACTGACTACTGTTATAAAAGTCACCAGCCATACCACCTTTCAGTCTGGTTTCAAAATGTTGAATCTTCAGAACTAAAAATTTCTGGAAAGTCTCCGTCTTGAGGTGAAAAGAGGTGGAAAGAACGTTTCTGACAGTTGAAGGGCTTATTCCTCTGCTGTTGTCGGACTTCCTCAACTCAAGAAACCGCTACAAGAGACGCCATTACGTGGCCAACAATAGGTTCCTGAAAAAACTCTATATTTCCTCAAAATTACAAATTATTCGTCTCTGCCCACCTCTTCAGTTGGTCCACCACGTCGTTCCCTTGGTAGGACAGCAACCAGGACGCCCAAAATACTCAAAATTAAACTTAAAAAGTGAGAATTATGATCTCCTTCTACAAAATCAACTTGACGTTACGCCGGCCGGGAGGCAACTCTGCTGAAGCTTGAGCTGGTACGCTTCACAATGCTAGAGGATCAAAGCAAGGGGAGGGATTTCTCCGAATTTTGGCGAAAACAACTCGCCTAATTGCCGTCTTCCCGTAATTGCCACAATTCTTGGAATTCCTAATATGGATAATTCCCGACATTGGTCACGCGGCTCTAAATTTTTCACTAATTTCGTTTACAAATTTCCAGAAAGCAAAAAAAAATTCTATACAAATTTTACATAATTTTTCCAGAAATTTAAATAATTTTCAAAAGAGAGACTCTCAAAGGTGAATCTCTCGAACTGGACCGGAATAACAGCAACAAGATAATAACGCAGAAAATTCGCAAAATTGGTGATCTCGGGATGATCTCCAGGTGGAATATTCATCATCAAAATTTCTTGGTCATCGGCTGATCGGATAGTGGAGAGCTCCTCTCTCCAGGGCGTTCTTCGGATCAGAGTGTTCTGAGCCAAGGATCTATAGCAATACTATTTTCAAAAAATATTCGGCCGGTAAAAACGGCAATGTTTGGTATTTTTTCTTTGAAATATTTTTTGGTAAGGTCGTTATCAGACCAAAAATGTAAAGAGCAATATCAAAGATGTCAACAATTTGGGAAGCTGAAGTTCAAGAGTACTTTCATGTTTATTTCAATGAGTAAGTTATTTTCATATTCGGAAAAGTTTTTGGCAATGTGTGGATTTTATCAATATACTCGATAAAAATTTGTAAGGACATATATTTTTTTTGAATAATTAAGAAAAATGAAACAGTTGTTTATAAGTTTCATTTGTTATCACTGATTCTTCAGACCTTATAAAAACTGAACCCGATTCTTGAAATCTGATTCCGCCTTACTTGAAAAAATGTCAAATGTTTACATATTAAAGTGACAGCTTGGGTGATGTCAACAAATAAGCGAATCTGGATTATCTCAATTCCATATGGTTCATATTATTGGAGCGGAAGAACCTGCCATATGGTGGTATCATCGGCTGCGCGATCCTTACTGAAAAAAAAAATAACACCAGAACAGGTTTGAATATACCCTTTGTGCTAACGGCTTGTAAGCGTGGGCTGAAACTTTCATATTTCTTAATTTACTCCTTTCCTGCTTCGGCATTTCCATCAGGTCACTCTGTATGAGGCAGTTCTTCTGTATATGAGGCAATTCGGACAAAGTGTACCATCAAAAAGTACGCCCCTAAGAAATTGGAGAAGTAGTGGCATACTAAGTGTATAAATCAAGCTTAACCAATTGCTATAAGCCGCTACAGGTGATTACAAGTTTATTTTCTTTTGTTTTTTGATGTTGTAGCGGCCCGATTAGTTGAGACAAATCCAGGGGAGAGCTATGTTTAAAGAGTAACGTTGTTATCGTCTCAAATTCCGAAGAGGAGATTTCAGAGGTATCAGTGATGTAAGCTGTCTAGGCCGTTAGCTTTGTAACGGCCATGTGGGGATGTCCGTTAAAGACGAGAAACCCTGCGGGGCTATCGAACAAAATTTTAGAAAGAAAAAGAGACCGGTTTGTTATGGACCCGAGCGGTTCGGTTCGATGATAGGGATAGATCACTTGTAGATAATTAGAAATGAATATCTCTCAGGGAGATTCAACTTCCGAGCATGAGCAGTTGAAAAAAAAAAATAGTAAAATTGAATGGTGTGGCAACACGAAAGGTTATTAAACTTGAGTTTTTACATGTCAGTTCCTCATTGCTTTGCAATTTTTGTTGATGTAGATATATGCTATATAAAGCTGCTTGTTTTCCCCAACTTGTCACAGTGACTTCCAAATTCCGAAGCAAAAAGTTAGTGAGAACGAAAAACATCAACATGAGTTCATGGAGTGATTCGAAATACGAGCCAGTAGGACGTCCTGATCGTTTTACTCGAAGATGTACAACCTGTGGTAAGCTTGGACACCTTCCCTCGGATTGTTTTCCAGCCTGCTTGGTTTGTGGACTTATTGGAGACCACAAATCTGCACTGTGTCCTCGGAATCCATGTCCAACTCGCTCCGAAGCAGTAGAGAACGTTGGTAATCGGCTTGCTTCTCGTGTTTCACGTTTAAGCCAACGACCGCATCCGTATCGTAGACATGCTGATGACGCTTTTACTTTTTCTTTCTTGGTGAGCTCGTACATCTCCTTAATTTTAATATTTGCCTGTTCCGTTGCGAAATTCGTTTGTCCTAAACTTCGTCTATTTTCCGGCTTTTTTAGTGCGACAGTTTCCCCTTTCAAAAAGGGTATGTTCATCTCGGGTATAAGGCATATGTCCGTTTTCGCAAAACTAAGCAGAAAAAGGATCTCAACGCCCTTTGGGATCTCCCGGTCATTGAAGATGATTTGGAGGACATTTTTAATCTTTGGCTGCTGTTCGGTGAGGTACCTGTTCTACAACCATGCCATGTATCTCAGCAATTGAAAGACTCCACTATCTGTCCTGGCTGCTCTTGCTACATCTGGTGTCCACCGACATATTTTTTCTTGGGGTGGAATTGGCACGTTCGTTTCGTTAATAAATCTTATGGTGCTCCTTTTGAGAATCTCTCCAACTAATATTTTAAATAAATAAATATTAAACGTGAAATTCTCTGCCTGTACCATAAAACATCCCTTATCCTGTCGATAAGAAATTTTCAGGTCATCCGAGAACGCTATTTTCCGAGGCTGGGGTCCATATAGTCATGCTTCTATGAATGGACGAAGTCGATTGACATGAACTCTCTGTGTTTTTTTCTTATTTCCACTTTTAATCGTGTAGTTCACCTCAGAATTTTTCGTGATGATTTCGTATGGACCAATCCAAGGTTGTGTAAGCTTTTTCGATCGTCCTCGTCGTAGAACATCGTTTTTGAGAAGAACTTTATCTCCAAGTTTAAAATCCACAGGCTCTGCATCCTTGTCATACTGGAACTTTGATTGGCCTTTAACTTTGTCTAAGATTTCCTTTGCCTCTCGGTGAGCTGCTCGCAATCTTTCTCGAAGTTCTTGAGCGAAATCATCGTAAAAATACGTCAGACGAGGTGACTGCTTGACGGCTGTCGGTAATTCAGCTCGTCTTCCAAAAATTAACTCGAAAGGTGTGACTTTCGTAGCTGTGTGGGGAGTAGTGTTATATGCGAACATAGCATAAGGTAACCACATGTCCCAGTCCGTTTGATCTTCCTCAATAAAACTTCTTAGATATTCTGCTAAAGTGCGAAGTGAACTCTCCACAATGCCATTTTTTGTGGATGGTAAGCTGTAGTCTGTATTTTCTTTATTCTGAGAAGTTTACAAACATTTTCAAAAACTTTGCCCACGAAATTTGGTCCTTGATCTGTGAGTAGTTTTTGTGGTGTTCCGTACTCACAAATTATTTTTTCTGCAAAGGCTCGACCAATAGTATTAGCTTCTTGGTCCGGAATGGGAATAGCATTGCTGAATTTTGTAAGAGCATTTTGAAACGTTAGAATGTATTTATTTCCTGAGATTGTGATGGGCAATGGACCTACTATATCCATGGCACATTGCTCAAATGCAACTTCAGGACTTTTCCCAATTATCATTGGAACTTTCGTGACTTTTCCCAGCTTATTTAGTTGACATTCCTTACAGCTCCCGACGTAGTCCCGTACATCAGATTTCATCCCTTTCCAGAAGTATTTTTGTTTAATTCTGGTGTACATTCGTTTTATACCAGGGTGAACAGAAATCGGTGTATCATGATATTCCTTCAATATTGTCGGAATGTCTTGGTCAGCAGGTGTAATGACCTCATCGACGGAGTCAGAAATTTCTACTTGTTTTTTCTTTGCTTGTGTTCGAGTTACAATGTTAATGCGGCTCAAAGCGTCAGCGTCGGTATTTAATTTACCAGGTTTATGTACCACCTCGTATTCATATTCCTCTAGTAGAATTCTCCAATGGATGAGCCTTGATCCTGGGTCCTTGACGTTGAAGATCCACCTCAAGGGCCTATGATCTGTTACTACAGTGAATTTCCGACCATATAAGTAGGGTCTAAAGTGCTTAACACCCCATACTACGGCCAATAATTCCTTTTCTATTGTACTGTAGTTTTGCTCAGC
>NW_011887893.1:72811-75429 GCF_000806365.1 Fopius arisanus | reverse complement strand
CACTTTCCCTGATGCATCCATTTTTTTAGGGACTACAAGTAGAGGTGCATTCCATTGACTTTTACTTGGACGTACAACTCCATTTTGCAGCATTTCTTTGACCTGACGATCAACTTCTTCTGTCTGTGATTCTGGTAACCGATGAGTTCTGACGCTTATTGGCGCTGTGCCTGGTTTTAACGAGACCTCATGTTCCAGGTGATCTGTAACTCCTGGAGAATCTCCTGGTAACTGCACAATTGAGTTGTATTCTTCTAAAATCTCCAAAAGAGAATTTTTCTCTTCTTTATTTAGATGATCAATTCTCAAATTCTCATGCAATAATTTAATACGATCCTGTTTTCCCGACTTCTCCAGCTTCATAATTATTCCTTCTGTTAATAATTGTTCCAATTTCACTGTTGGCGGATCTTTAAAAACATCTCTTCCATTAGTGTTACTAATGCAAACAAGTGCTTTACCATCTACCGCCTTTGTCAAACATTCTCCCATGAAAACACCTTCGGTCAGCTGTTTTTTCCGAACTATACCGGTTTTCACACTGTGTGTATTGACTTGAAGCAATACCTCACTTCTAGCCTTGATTTTTATAGGCTCCTTATCATGGTACAAGTCAAAAGGATTTCCGTTGATGACCAAAGCCTTTCCATGGATTATTTCTACTTTTAAACTGGGTGAAGATAAGAAATCTTCGCCTAGAATTCCCCCAATGCACGGGAAAGTTTCAGGCACAACCTGAAACGTGTGTCCCAGGTGTTTTCGCCCAATTCTCAAGTAGATAATTACTTCTTCCAAAGTTGCTACATCCTGATTGGATATTCCTCTTAGAACTCGATAGCCAGGTGCTATTTTAATTCCTGAATTAATTTTATCTTTTCTTATGAGTGATGTTTTTACCCCCGAATCGGCAAGAAATAATGTAGGCTGTTGCAACTCGTCTCCTGTTAGCATTATTTGTGATTTATTTTCTGCAGATCGTGCTGGCTTTATCATATGTCCTTTATTAAATTTTGAGGGTTTTCCCTTTCCTTTCGAAGGTTTTATCATCATGACTTGATACGCTCCGACTGGTAAGGCTTTCTCTTCATCCCTTTTTTCAGTTTTCCTCTTTAAATTATGATTTAAATTATTTTGCTTAATATTTGAACCATCTGTTTTAATCAATGCTGCTGGAATTTTTGGTGACTCAGCAATTCCCAATCGTTTTTTCAGTTTTCGACAATCAGTGGCCTCATGCCCTGAATATCTGCAATATTCACACACCACTCCGAAAGCGTTGACGCTGCGTCGTTCTGACGCAACTGGTAATGACCTACGTGGTGCCTGTGAACTGCGACAATCTTTTGCAAGGTGACCTCCTTGTCCACAGTTGAAGCAGGTTCCGATAGACTGTTTACCCATAGAATTCCTATTTCCTCTAGTTGAGTGTCTTTGCGTATTTAAAATTCCTCCTATTTTTCCCTTATTAGGGCCAGAAATGGTTTTCGCTAATTCTATAGCCCCTGCACATGCATCATGAAGAGTTTTGAAGTTATTAGCACGCACTAGGATCTGCAATTGTCCTCGTAACCCTTGTTCAAACATTAGTTTAGCAAGAGTCATCATGAGATTTTTAGAGGCTAATTTTTCTTGTTCAGTGAATTCACTGTGCAGACTGAGTAGCCCATTCAAGAAGTCAACAGTGACCTCCTCTGTGCGTTCTACGTATTTAGCGACATCTTCATTTTCGCTTTGCTGTAATTTGCTGAATTCGGCCTGAAGTCAGACGAGACTCTTGGTTTTCCCGAAGAGTGATTCTAATTCAGCCTTCAATTGTTCAAATGATGAAATAGTTCTATATTTCATCTGTTTCATGGCATAACCTTCTAATTTACTCCCTAGAATTCCTTCTAGGAGAAGGATTCGAAGCTGGATATACTAATTTCCTAGCGCTCTCGACTGACTGCAAAAAACAATCTAATTTATCTGCATTTTCTCCACCGAAATTACGTACCATTTGAATTGCACCCTTTAAATCAGGATGTGCTTTCACAGATTCGCGATTTCTCCGGTTCTTTCCCTGTGTCCAGGAATCTTCTAGGAGTTCTTTGTAATCATTTCGTACCTGCTCAACCTCTTGTCGGTGTAATCGCTCAGTTTCTAGGTGGTGTCCCATTTCTTCAATTTTCTTGTGTAATTCGGCCACATTGTTGCGAAGATTATCGAAACGTCGAGGTGGTCGTTCCACCGATTGATTCACATCAGGTTGTATTTCACGATTTTCACTACCAGGATTAGGAATGAAATTCCCTGCCCTTATTGAGCCTGCACGAAAGAAAACATTAGGTGTAGAATACGACTGAAGAGGTGTATCGTCCTTTTTCACTTCTTCTTCTTCCCCCTCCTAAAGTTCCTCGATCACGTCGAAGGGATTTCCAGGCACCTCTTGTGAAGGATCCGCTAGTCGAGGTTGTCCAGTTCCTTCGTTATTCTCGGAAAGAGCTCTTAATTCTCTCCTTCGCGTACTATTTGCTAACCCAGCTCCAGGTAGTTCATCTGGCAAAACGCCGTCATTTTCCTGATGAACGTCGGCCTCAACCTGCTGCTGATTATCCGCGGTGAGCATACTGTGATGGAGT
>NW_011887893.1:65803-71886 GCF_000806365.1 Fopius arisanus | reverse complement strand
GAATATATGTGGACTTAATCCACAAATATTCGGGTTAGTTTATATTACAACATTTACATTCTTTGATTCGATTTTACATGTTTTGGATAATATGTGCCACTTCGCGTGTCGTCATATTATCCAGGTCAATGAGAAATTACCTAATACTATTTTTTAATTTAATGGTATTTGTGGGGCATAACAGGTTAGTTTTTTGGAAAATGATTAAGAAAGAATAATCGCGTTCCAGGGGCATCGTACCCCTGGCTTAGGGAATTGAGGGAGTTGAGTAAATCAGGAGAAAATGAGGGTTGAGGGCCTAAAATTGTCTAAGAAAAGGGGGCCAAAAGGTAGAGCCAACTGGTAATGAAATTATTAAATTGCGAGTTCAAAAAGAAAATTGACCTTCCTATTTGTGGGAGCATCAGTTTAGGGTTACGTCTATTTTTGCGTTTATGTTTTTCGGTGGAAGGTCGGGGAGAATAGGTGCAACCCTTGTTCGCTTCGAATTGCCAGGGTGCATACGGGTTAGTGATAAAATGAATAGTGATAAAATCTTAATAAATATGGGGATTAGTAGAGAACGCAAAATTTCAGATTTATGAGGAACACGGCTGAAAGATTTTAGTACTCATGCTCCCCGGAAAACGTGGTTAAAAAGGCTCCGATCCTCCTTAAGATTGGTAAAAATAAGTTAGAGTTATTGAGAAATGAAATAATAGATAGATTAACTTACGATTTAAAAATTTGAATTGGCGCTGGAGGCACCGCGCCTCGAAGTAGAACTAACGCCGGCCAACTAGGGAGCGCCTGATTTTCGACTGTGCGCGACCCATTTGTTGCACTAACCTCGCCACTTCAGTTGTTCATGGCGAGTGACGCAGCAAGTGTTATGAGGAGAATAATTGAGAATCCCTGGCTTCGGCTAAATTTTTCCATCCATTTTTGGATGTCTTTCGGAGGGTTTTTCCCCCCGCTATTAGATTTCCAAAATACTATGGCACCCCCCGGTTAAGCTGGTGGGTATTTCGATGAAGGTTTCCCGATTTTTAAGAGTCTATGAGTGATTTTAAAATGATCGGACTTTTCAGGGCCAATGGTGGCCAGTAGGTTTCCCTCTCTCTCACTCTCTTCAGTTTAGAGCAGAGTGGTTTCGAGCCCGGGGAGTCAACATTTTTTTTCTTTTTTTTTCTCTTTTCTTCACTTTCCGCGTTCGGGCTATCGGATTTATATTTTTAGGCAAATAACAATTTCCTCGAATTCCTCGAAGGAATGCCGCGTCGAAAATCTTATAAAAGCTTGGGATTTCGGCATTCGATTTTGCTGTACCGTCTTCTGGCGAGTTTTTACTTCTTTTTGTTTTATCGCCTGTCTCTCGCCAAAACAAATTCAATTCCGGACAAATTCCGTAAAATCATCTATTTCCTGGCGAGTTAAAATTAGGAATAAAGAATTCCTCGGATTATCGCCGTTCGATAATCCTTGTAGGCGAATTCCGAAGGTAACTATGACGGGCTACGCATAATGATATTTATTATTTTTGGATTTATAATGGATAATTCATTTTTCTAGCCCCATTTTTTTGGAATTACACCAGAGCATTAAGTGAACAAACTATTTTTTTGGAAGCTTTATTTAACTTACTTCGTAGTTGGCCAGAGTTAGCAATGCCTAAAACATCTTGTTTCCACCCAAAATCGACCCCTCTCTCCATAACCCGCACACTGAGCGAACTAGGACCGTTACCTTTCCCCGAAAGCTTAATTTCTCCTTTCTGTTCCCTTTTGGAAACCCCTTTTTTTCTGAGTTTACGATGATGAGTAGAGAACATCGAAATTAGTTAAGTTAGTTTTTCTGATTTTCGGGTTTGGTAATTACGGCTAAAGATTACCTGACGCCCATTGATTTAATTTTAGCAGGTTTGATTAGGCTTTGGGTAAGAAGGGCGAGGGTAACACACATTTTCAACCCCCATACAAAAATGCCACGTTACAGCTTTCAAGAGAGAAGAGAGCGTTTTAGCCCGCGAGAAAGTTGAGAGATGTTAAGCAGAGCGCTGAGAGAACCAGCCAAGGAGTTCACTGCCAAAGGCAAGCCGAGCACGAACTGAGGGCAAATGCCTATTGTGCAAGGCTTCATATAGCACGAATCGGCAGAGACAAAGTGGGGGTAGAACATTGCGTGACGTAGTGTCCAGTGCTCCTCACTAAGTTACCGAAGCGTCGACGTACGGGAGATGCGTACGGAGCGTGTAGGTAATGTAGCCACCTCTACAACGTTGTAAATTTCATCGTATTAGTTGTCTTTGTATCTTCAGGTTATTAGTGTTTCTGTCGAAGTACACCGAGAATAGCTCGAGGTTGTAATAAGTTAGAGCATAGTGTTTATATATAGTCCGCGGCTTACTCGGAAAGCCCACAGGTGCAGTCTGGTTTTTTCATAATTTTCATTCTTGACAGTAAGTTGAGAAAGTTTCACTGATTGCTTTTGCCTCTGTTAAGGCAGATTATTTCTCCTCTTGACCCCTTTGTCCGATGAGCAGATCAAGGTTCAGACCACTCTTGATAATGCGCTTCAACCCATTTTTTTTTCTTTATAATTACTTTTCTCTTTCGTGTGATTCTGAAGATTTATCCGTATTTTCTATGTGAATTTTGCACTAAAATAGGTGAAAAAAATTACAGGACATAAGTACGCCCTGAATGTGTTTGAATTTTTTTTCTCGTAGCATG
Source organism: Fopius arisanus (assembly GCF_000806365.1). Taxonomy (NCBI): domain Eukaryota; kingdom Metazoa; phylum Arthropoda; class Insecta; order Hymenoptera; family Braconidae; genus Fopius; species Fopius arisanus. Next base: position 69,175 of record NW_011887893.1, on the reverse strand, counting down.
AGAATTGTGCGCGAAATCCAGCCTTAGTTACATTACATAAGTTGTAAATAAAAATATCCTCCCATAACAAGCCTCGTAATGTCATATATCCACGATTTTATTGTTTCTTAGCCTTAGATTCGTTCATAAAACCTGGCAACACAAATAATGTCTGTTTCTCTCTCTTTGTCCTTCTTTCTTCGTTTTCTTTCTTTTGTCCAGAGACTGCAGGAGAAATACTCACGCTAATGGACAGGCTTCACCATGAAAATGCCGTAGCGGTGGCGCCTGAACTAGTTCAGTACGGGCTTGGAGTAGGGCACGACGCGTATGAGAGCATGGGTAACAGCGAACATCGTAGCCCCAGGTAGTTACCACCACATAATTGCCAATTAATTATTCTTTTGATTCAGCTCGTTGAACAGTTCATTCTAGGTCATTGTAAGTTTAGTTATTCCAACTGAAGGTAATTGACTGGATATGTTGCCCTACAATGAAAAAAGAAACAAAAAGGGGCGGCGAACTTTTTCCTAACAAAGTTTTCAATTAACAGGGAAATTAATATTTACCTTCAATTCTAATAAAGGGACTTACAATGACCTACATTGGACCTTCAAACGAGCTGAATGAAAAAAAAAATCATTTTCAAATTATCTAGTGCTATCTACATGGGTCTACGCTGTGCACTGTTACCGACGTGTTCATCCGCGCCCGGCCACACTCTAATGATTGAAATTAAACGATGTCATAGATGATACAATTATTTTTAAAAATGGATGTCCACGGAATTTAAAAGATCTATATATATTATTTTAGGAGAGAAAAAAATGAAGATCTCAAAATATGAAGAACGAAAACAATGCGAACAATCTGAAACGTAATCTCTAATTTGTGACAATGAAACCATCGATAAAAGTGAATGTATCTGTCTAAAATCTAACTCAGGCCCTCTCGTTCTGTCGACACATGAGTACCTTTGAGGGATACCAATCTGAGGAATTATAAGACCCCTCAAAATGCTGATAATCAAATGCAATCGTTTGAAGGCTATTATCGTTTATTGTAATATATCCTATTTCCATGCAAATGATGGGAAGCTCTGAAATTATGGAGAAAAACTGCATTGATACATTATCGATAGATCATTCTTCTTCTTCATTATATTACTTTGAAAACAATTGATATGCTTTGCAGAAAGAAGTGCAATTTTGTAAAAAACCAGCAAAAATGTGTGAAAAAAACTTGCGCTAAGTTTCGATACTGTGTTGCCCTTTAATGGAAAATGTTTATTGAGGGTAATTTACGATATATCTGGACTCGCCAAGTGTACTTTTTTTGATTGAAAATCGAGTTATCAATGCCAGCTTTTTTATTCATGTATTATTAGATTTATTCACTTGTAGTATCAAGTCTCGTTAGTAAGTAAGGTTAGCAAAGTATGGGCTTGGCATATTTTTTTATTTCTTTTTTTTTAATTTGTGATATTTTTCCGAAAATCTGAAGAGGGAAAAAACGTCCACTTGGTAACATGTTTTCACAAATTTTTTGTGATTTTTTAAAATGTAAATACCAGAGGTACGCGATGTGCGTTAATTATAATTGTTTTCCAATCAGTAAAAACTCAACCTGTTGGGATAGGGATCTGATTTAGGGGATAGTTTTAAGCGATGGACAAGATGAAAGTGGATTATTATTCAGGCGGATTTTTAGGGGGTCAAGACATTTTCTACTCGCGTGGCGTTGGTCAAATTACAGTCAATTTATGTAACAGCTACTGTCGTGAATCTCTGCGATGATCAAAACAATATACTAAATTTTCGGCAGCATATCAATGCTGATATAGATAGAAATTGGCGAAAAGGCGCTTCGGATGCGAACTAGACTTCACCTCCACATGGCACATCCTAGGTAATGCTAGGAAACTCGAAATGATGAATATTACATACAATGGGCGTGTTGGAATAGAGTACGGTATTCCGGAATTCATCTCATTAAGAGCAATGACTTCATGGGGATCCACAAATCGTTTGCCATTACAAAAAAGCACAAAATAACTGGCAACATCAAAGCATAAACATTGATATTCCAAACAGACTTGGTATCAGCTGTCAAACTGTTCTAATTTTTTCCTCTTTCAAAAGTTATAGAACTGTTCTGTTTTAAATGGTTTGATGATGCAGAATTTTGTGTCCCACTGTACCCCAAATTAATATATTCTATCTTTGCAGTTTAAATTAAGTTTCAGTTACTCCTTTTTGTCACCATTGGGCAATCCATCCCCAGATATTCCTCACCCCCGCCCCCGTTTTCCCTCGTTATGGCCCTCACCCATCACCCTGGAGCAAGAAGGACCCCACGTGACAAGGAGAAGGACCCCACGTGACCTCGGAAGGAAGAGAATCCCTCGAGGTAGCCACTCGTATCGAAAGAAGGGACAGGAAGAGAATTCCCAGCCCCAAAAACTTTACGATCGCTTCGCCAATTGTTGGGTATGGCCTCGTGATACCACCGGTTTATGCCCGATTTCGCCACCATTGTCGAGCCGCTTACGAAACTAACGCGGAAGAACCAACCTTGGACATGGGCAACAGACCAAGAAGCTGCGCTATCGATCGTGAAGGAACGACTCACCACAGCACCAACGCTGCCCTGCCCAGACAGCAGTCCCCTTCGTCCTACAAAGTCATGCCTGTAGTGTCGGTTCAGGAGTTGTCCTAACTGAAGTCATCAATGACGAACAACGATTGATTGCATACGCTGGTCACGGGCTGTCCAATCCTGAACGGGAATATACGGCTCCGGAGCAGGAATGCCTCGCTTTCCGTTGGACCACGAACAAGTGCCGCTGCAATCCCGAAAGGTACGTGTTTACCGTAGTTACCGACCACAGCAGCCCCCGATAGCTTAAGAATTTGAAGAACCTGAGCGGATGACTAGTTAGATGGGCTTTCGATATGCCCGAGTATGACTTTAAGTTATTACATCGCAAAGGCGCACTCTACCACGTCCCGGACGCGCTTCCGAGAACCCCGAAAAATGAAGACCTGCTACCGGAGCCAACATCCTGTGAAGAAAACCCGGCCGATCGACTCACTATATGTTTTACTACTACGGAGAAGAGCTAAACCGATGGAAAAATTGGAAAACGATAAATCTGGAATACCGAAATTGGAGAAGTGGCCTGATGATCAGTAGCTTGTTGTGAAAAAATTTCAATGAGATAAAAAATGTCGTAGAAACAAAATGACAATCTAATATCAACATTAAGCTCATTGAAGCGAACATCGAGAGAATGTTTGATTTCATATAAATATGACAATTCTCCTCAGTGGCTAATAATAATAATAATAATAATAATAATAATAATAATAATAATAATAATAATAATAATAA
>NW_011887893.1:47226-65763 GCF_000806365.1 Fopius arisanus | reverse complement strand
TAATAATAATAATAATAATAATAATAATAATAATAATAATAATAATAATAATAATAATAATAATAATAATAATAATAATAATAATAGGCTTTAGGCTTTTAGCGGTTATTAGCGTTCCACAATGAGCCTCTCGGCGATCTTGCACTCTGCATATGGCAGCCGCTTACTCCATAGATGTCAGTATGTTGGTCCTGTGAGCGAATTCGTAGAGCCCTTCTATACCGTTCCTATCAACATACATTACTGTGATGTAGGTGGTCCCGACCACATCCCACCGGATCTGATCAAGACCACTGCATTTAATGCTCAGGTGGTGCGGATTGGATACTAGTAAAATGACCGAAACAACTAAGAGTCGTTGGGTGTCGAATGGTTCATACGAACAAATATACTGAAGATGGGCTGATCGGTAGGAGAAAAGCCAGATTGATGGCTAAAAGATATCAAAGGATATCAGGGGTCAACTCCCTGGAGTCGACTATCACGAGACATACCTACCAGTAGCTCGGTTGGAGATGTTGAGGCTTATGTTGACACTCTCCGTTGAATTAAATCTCAAAATATGGCAATATGATATCGTTACGGCCCACCTAAAGGGGGTTATCGATGAGGAGATTTACATGGAGCTGCCTCAATTGCTAGTCGATTCACTGGAGCTATTGGTTCAACGGGAGGATCCCAAAAGTTCGATCAACCACAAAGTCAGGAGCATGCTGATAGATATAAATCGGGGAGGAGACTGCTGTCTACTCCAGGAGGTCCTGTATGGCCTGAAACAAGCCGGTAGACATTGGAACAAGAGGATTAGTGAGAAATTATTATCAATGGGTCTGCAGCAAGCCAGAGAGAGATATAATTATTTTAACCATGTGTCATGGGATGGTTTTTGAGGATGCTTTTCCGTTGGTATAGGTTCTTCAAAATATTAGAGCCTCTTCCGGTTATGATAGTGGGTATTTTGGAGAAAATTTCTCCGGTTTTAGGGTGTTTTAAAGCGAAATAAAAAGTGTGGAAATTGTCCACGACCAACAATGGTGGTTCTCCCTTATGGCACCGAACGTAAGAGATTACGTGAATAATTGCAAAAAATCCTTGCGGCTATTAATTAGTCGAAAGTGGCCCATTAGGGATATATGGGGACACCTAGGGATGAAATTTCGAGAGGCTATCGTGTAAGGCAGGGATGGGCAACCGCTGCTCTGAGAGCAAGTCGTGCTCCCGGCCTCTATTAGTTGTGACCTTGGCTGGTGAATTACATGAAATAATTCGCAGCCAGAGCCACGATAATTTGTATAATTTCAAAAACCAGGGGAAAAAACTCTTGATGATACGGGAGGGTCTGAAAATGTAGAAAAAGGGGGGATCGGGGGAAATAATTCACTCGGGAGAATTGATCGTAACAATATCTATTTGTCTGTTCTCGGAGAACACAATAAAAATAAGATGAAAAACAAGTGAGAAATTCAGGCCTCTCAGTAAACTCTCGAAAACTCTATCAACCGAAAACACGTCAAACTCCGGGGCAGCTGTATTACGGGTGACCGCTTCTCTTCACTCATTTCCTTTCTTCCCCGATTATCGGCGATAATCGGGGTTAATCGGGGGCACTCGTTATGGATTGTCCTTTTCCCATTAATCCTCCAGGTGGGGATCATCGATGGACGTCTTCGTCTTCCGGGTCACGTGGGTTTAATACGTCATGCGGGGGGGGGGGGGGGGGGTTGTGTTTCCATTCGTCTGCTGCTGCCGTTGTTGAGTGCGGCGGCGAGGGGGATCAGGGGGTAGGGAAGGAATGCCTAGGGAATGGCTTGCCCAATGGTGGCAGTTTTCCGAACCCACTTAACCTAGCTTAGCCTAGTTGATTTTCACACTTCAACTAATACAACAAGAAAAAGTGATTGTAAGGGGGCAGGCGGAGGGCTCAACATGTCGCCTAGTCACATAGTGTACCACAAAGGGTGGACGAGAGCCGATCGTGTCACGTGATGGGGCTTTTTGACTCAGGTCGTAAAAGCCTTTCTCCTCCGCTGAAATCAACCAAAGTGGAAGTAACACTTAAGAAAATGAAAAGACGAGAAATGTGGCTGAAGAAAAGGAAAAGCGGGGAAATCAGATAAAAATGGAAAATGTGAAATTTTTCTCACTATGACTTTTTTATTTATTTTGAAAGCAGACGTTACAAATAAAATGTAGAAACCGGCTACTGAATTCCAGCGAAAAGGAACAAAGTCAACAATGTCATGTTCCAGTGTCCCGTGATTGTTTATTCAAGAATTGAAATTGATTGAAATAAAACTGTTCATTGAAGAAAATTTTTTTTGAATATTATTTTCAAAAAATATTCATAAACAAATCAACATCAGTCGGTAAAAACTAGAATGTTTGATATCTTTCAGATATTTTTTGGTAAGTTCGTTATTGGACCAAAAATTTAAAACGCAAGTTAAAAGATGTCAATAATTCGGAAATCTGAATTTTAAGAGTACTTTCATGTTTTCTTCAATGAGTATTAGATATTTTTATTTAGGTCAATAATGCAGCAAAATTTGAAGCTATTGAATGCACGGTCTATAGTTTCAAAGAAAAATTAGAAATAAAACATTTTCTCCTATAACACAGGCGAAATTTAAAATCATGAAATGCCTGGTATTTCATCTTGTGGAATTTTTCAGACTGTTGGGTGTGTCATAGTGCAACTTACTCGCTTTAAAATTGACTAATACACTCTGGCAAAAATTGTAAAATCAAAATTATAATTTGTAATTAATCTTCACCGTATCAATTAATGAAACCTTTTAAATTTCGTTCTATACTTTCTCCTTCGAACAATACTGAGGACCAGATTTTTAATTAAGCCGCAACAAGTTGTATCTATTACAAGTCATATATATTTTTTTTTAACTAAATAGGATATGGGCAGGGCAGAGTGCAAGAAATTTTCCAAATTCTAAAACATTATTTTGGGGGAATAACTCTGTTCGAGACTGTCTGCCGGAACCGTAGTAATCAATTGTATTGCGCTTGGTCGATTGGTCGGATTTGACCGTAAAATTGCGGGAAGGAGGGGGCGTAGTCAAATTTTCTAAATGTATTTCATTTCCCAACTTCAATCTGTTCTTTTGGAGCATTAAATGCAGACGTGTGTTTAGTAACCAAGTGACAGTTCAGATTTTCTGCTTGAAGTAGTTAGTGATTGTGCATAGTGATTTTATCATAGTGTCAATTGTTTACACATTTCTGTCATGGGGCCTCCAGTAAAAACGTTTAAAAAGAATCAACATGACATTGAGTGGGAACTTTATTTTCCATGTACGACAATTGGTGAGAAAACTTTGTGTTTATTGTGTGAACGTGAATTTACCTGCATGCAATGTTGAGAGACATTACAAAAGCAAGCATGCAGCTTTTGACATGACTTTTCCACTGGAGTCGTTAGCGCGAGCTAATGAATTTCTCGTCATGAAAGCCAAACATTTGTCATCAATAGATGTTTTGGAGAATGAAGTTTTTTCCCTCAACACAAACACTCCTCTTCAACTGGCTCACAAAATCAGAAATGAGACGTACAAGAGAACTCCGGCGTTTAATAATAAATGGGCACATTGTTATGCATGCTGCAAAATCGGTGAAAAGGTTCCATGTTTATTGTGTCATTTGCAATCTAAAACCATGAGGTCCTTTAACATTGAGAGACATTATAGGCAGAATCATAGTAGCTTCGATTTGAGTTTTCCACTTCATTCTGACAAACGCGTTACACTGAGAAAAAAAATTACTTTTGCCAAGACTATTTTCTTCCCACTAGTAAATCTGGCGATCACTGTATAAATACTCCCATAAGACTTACTAATGCCAAATATATTTTCTTGCGGTTAGTAAATATTCTTGACTAAAGAACATTTTTTTCTCAGTGTAACGAAATCCGGGTTTTAAAAGAGAGAATTCTAGCGTCCGAAAGTTGAAATAACGTTTTGTGTAATGATGAGCTTCAAACCGCGAACTTAATGTATTTTCAAGCCGCCGATCAAATTGCGAAGGACAAATCGTCATTTACTGGTGGTGGAAAATTTGCAACCCACATGGAACCGTTATTTCGAGGAACTTTGCTGAATGAGAGAATGACAAAATTTGTTGAAAATTTATCATTATCAAGACGGACAATAATGCGAAGAATTGGAGCAATCGGTGCAGACCTCCGGGCTCAATTAACAGATGACTTTTCTCGTTGTTGTTTTTTGGAATTTCAATTAGATGAATCTACGGATAGATCGGATTGTGCTCAAGTCGTCATCTTCGTTCGTTTAGTTTTTCCCGATCTGTCTGTTCACGAAGAGTTATTTACATTATTTTGCTTAAAAATGTGTACGAAGGGTGGAGATATTGTTGATACTTTGAAGCATTGTTTTACCTCCGCGAAAGTGCCACATCACAAATTAGTAGCTATCACCTCGGATGGTGCCGCGAACATGAGTGGTTGCACGAATGGTTTAATTGCGAAGTGTAACAATGACGTTAAGTTCCCGAAATTCCATCATTATCACTACATGCGACACTAGCTAGTTTTATGCGTTAAAAAAACTTCGGGCGATGTCATAACTTTAGTAGTTGAAAGAATCAATTCGATCATTTCAAAACCCTTGCAGCATAGACTGTATAGTGTTTCCAAAGAAGAGAATAATTTAGAATCTCGCGATTTATTGTTTTATACAGAAGTTCGGCGGCTTAGCAAGGGTGTTATGCTGTGTCGGTTCTGGAAAAATTTAGATGACATTGTTCCTTTTTTAAAATCACGCGGAGAAGTCCACCATGAGTTGAATGATGTGGAGTGGTGCTCGAAATTGGCATTCACCACGGACTTAACAGAGAATGTCAATATTTATAATAAAGAGTTGCAAAGTTCTCGGAGACTATTTTGGCAACATCTAAAATCTCTCGAAAATTTCAAAAATTTCTTATTATCAGCGATCGCTGAATTCGGTAAAAATTCAATTCTTTTTCCATTTATACATTTGCGCAGTCTTGTCACGAACGAGCACAGCGCTAAGCTCGATTTTCAACAATTTGCAAAGTGCATGCAACAACTTGTAGATAATTTGAATTCAAGATTAAAGGACACTATTGAAACGGATAAAATTGTAAAATATTGACGTTCTTCACTAAATTCATCTATGGAAATTAGCGATATCGTTTCTTTGATCATGAAAAATAGTCATCCAGTTAGCGCGATCGAATTATATCATGAAATAAATAACTTACGTCAAGATAAATATTTTCAACGAATCACTGACATTGATGATCTATGGCGAACGATTTCGCGAAATATTTGTTATCCGAATCTCTTCATTATTTACAATCGAATTTGTAGTATATTCGGTACTTCGTATTTATGCGAATCAGTATTTTCTCACATGAATAACATTAAGTTGTCGGATCGAACACTTTTGACAGGTTCTTCCCTTAATGATGTCATTTTAGTAGCAATAAGTGACTATCAGCCGGATTTGAATAAATTATCACTCAGTATGATGCCTCAGCCCTCTCAGTGACTCTCTTTGACCGAATGTCACCTGCTTCATAATTTCAATCCTTCACTCGCAAGGGAAACGTATGAGGAATGCTTGCATGATGCATGACATTATTTATTGATCAGCTCCTGATTATTTTTACCTGTTCCATAATTTTTCCCAATTTCCCTATCTCTACATTTTCCTTCCTATTCCTGACGGAATACGCCTACCACCTTCCCGTGGTTTCCGTTGAACAGCATTGAAAAATGCTGGCCAAGAGTGGGCAAAAATATGTGATTCATTGTAATAAAATCATTCATGTGCTCCTTCCAGATTCTAATCGGGTCCGAATAAAAAAAGTCGAACAATTTGAAGGAATTGTTACACCATCATATTCAGAAATATTTTTGTCCATGTGTGGATTGTTAAATGTCTTTTGATATTAATCGGGGCGGCTATTTTCCCCCTTTTACCATTTGGCCGAAGAGTCATGGGACGCGCCCCAATACTGTGACTCTGAGGCCCTCACTATCGTCCCCACTATGATCGTACTAGGATCCTCATAATTGCTATGGTTATAAACTTGATTGGATTCCTAACTCGCGTGTATGACTCTGCTCCGAGCTACCTGGAGATTGCCCATCTCTGGCGTAAGGCATAATCTCTTGAATATTTTTGTGCAGGGCTTCTCGAGATTCCTTCAGGGGATTTCGCATTTTATCGTTTTGAAAGGGCTTGCAGTTTTCGCTTGCGATTTTACCGTCAATCAACGAGGTTTCTTTTTCCTTCTGCTTCTTTTTCGCCCGACCCTTTTCACGGTCTAATATCGGGAAATTGTCTTTTTTTTCGGAAGATTAAAAGAATATAGGTCATTCCTCGAATTATTCCCGATCCATAATTCTCATTGGTGCATTCCGAAGGTAATCGTCAGGGGCGATTACACGTAATTTTATTCAAGTTTCAGTCAGGAAAAATGAAGAACCTTACGTGATGTGGCTAAATTACCCAGCCTTTTTAAATAATCAAGTTTACTAGTCTCAATTTGAATAGTTAAAATAATTATTAGTCAGAACAATTTTGTAAGGAATTCGGTAGGAAAGGGGATGCAAGGGAGACTTCGCGTACCCGTTAATGTATAAATTTTGTGGGTGCTAGCGAGCTCTACAATATCTCGCGGTTAAGGCTATTCCGTTTTGGGTTTTGGCTGGAAGACCCCGCAAGTAAGAACGACCATTACCACGCGGGGATTGCCAGGGTCGCGTACGTAAATAAAAATTCTTTTTAGTATTTTTTACGGTTCCCGTTAAGCCCTAGCCGGCGAAATCGAAAAAAGTATATTTTGGTTCGGAGAAGCCACTTTCGATTTTTTTTTGTTCAGATCAAATTTAAATTTCGGAGAAATTTTAAAATGAAATCTATTGGCCGCGCTAGGGAAAACTAATTGTTGCGCAATCAAGGCGCACGTAACGCTCAGTCCACGTCTATTTGCTATGCGCACACCACCTGTTAGAGCAGTCGAGATTTTGCACCGTCAGCAACACGTGGAAGAATTTTCTGCCGAGGTTTTTTGAAGATAGTGATTTTTTTGTCGATTGAGGGGAGTTTTCTCGTGTGTTGGAGTGCTGCGAGGACACCCCGGCCACATCAGACACTGCCAGTGGGAGGAGCTTTGGAGAATACGGGAACCCGTAAAACCCCATAAGTACACTGACTTTTCTCGTGGTGGGTTTTCGGGGTAACGTTTTCTGAGATGTTTTCTTCGTTTCACTTCACACGTCGAGTTTGTCAGGATTGCTCCCATTTTGAAAAGGTCTGTACTAGAAAGCCAAAAACAGGAAAGTGTGCCAAGTAGCCTCCCTTGTTATATATTTTTTTCAACAAAAAAAATGCATAATAGGCCATGCCACGTGATGGTGGATTTTCCACACGAAACACCGTATTCCCGTTGTAGCGATTTTAGAGGGGTAAAATGGCGACCCCGAAGAAATCAAAAAATCGAAAAATTAAGTTCTAAGCGTTGCGTTCAGACCACCGAGTGCACCTGTCACGTCACCCGATGCCTCTCAGGTGTACAGTATAAACACTTATAGGGTGTACAATATAACACTTATTACAATCGAATCCACGTTGAAATATAAACTCCTGAAATTCGTTACTTCTGGGTCAGTTTTCCAGAAACAGTCTATTAGGAATACAGCAATTGATTAAGTCACTTTCTGGTGACTTATAATGCCTTATATCCTTGGGATCGAACCAAGACTTTATTTATTCAATAAATAGTTCAATTGTTAGCGACGTTGCTTCTCTCTGAGAGATATTAATTTATAAAATCATCTACGTGTGATCTATCCCTATCACCGACCCAACTGCTCGGGTCCATTACAATAACGTATACAAAATGCATTAACTTAATAACTAAATAGTCTCCCACGAGCCAGAAGAGATGCTGTCACTCACACTCAGGATTCTCAGATAATAGCGCGTTACTGACCACTAGGACTGCACCGTCAAAAAGATAAAATTATCTCAAATTTTACATAATTTGAAAATGCCTTTTTTAACAGGACTTCAGCGCAATCATCCTATCTGGGATGGTCGAGGAACAACCATGAACGGGAGACTGGGTTTGAAGGTCATAAAAAATCACGGAGTGTTCATGAACAATACGGACGCTTCGTGCCGATATGATACTGGCCAGCATGCTATGTCCCACATAGACTTAGTAATATCCACAAGCAATGTTTCAGGTCGAATTTTCAACCAAGTCGATGCAAATCGTGTCGGTTCTGCCCGTCACCGGCCGATAGTCAACATAAATGTGGAAAAAGTAATTATTGAATAGAAACATTCAGATAACATTTCATAAGGGCAAGTTGGACTTCGATTGTTAAAGAACTGGAAAAGTTCCCACATTTGACATCGCTGGAGCAGTGAAGCATATACTCAAAAAAATAATGACTATCGCAATGAAAAATAACAGATCAGTGGGTTGCGGAGTGTATCGTGATGAAATGCAAATTCAGGAGTCAATTCTTAAAATTAGTCGCCCCGAGGAATTGACGATCATATTGAAAACATATAGAACAAAATGTTCTCCTATAATGAGTGGCAGTAATAAAACCACTGTAAGAAAATTGATTATAAATAATATCATCTCGACAAGCCGGTGTCTAGCAAGATCCGGACTAAGTATAGTGGTATTGCAAAGCGGCGCTATCAAGAGCAGCCGGCCCTCACGGCTCACCCAGCGCAGAGAGAAGGGCGCATAAGGGGGTCAGTCGGTGCAGGTTTGGGGTGGCAACTCTAATGCCCCTGAGCATGATACGCCCAGCCCCAGCATGTCGCGGCCCGAAAAGAGACAAAGGAGCAATCCTGCGTCGTACGCCTCAGACCGCAACAAAAAATGGTTCGACTAGCTCTTGTTCCAGAGGGCTACCCGGACAAGAAAATCTCGCCAGAGGAGATGAAGGGCCTGAAGGGACTAGTGAATTCCTAGATCGTACTCCTGCAGAAGGGATCCAAAGTTCCGACCTTAGAGGGCATGTGGGAAAGAGAAGGGACGATAATTTTTTACTGCTCCGATGAAAAGACGGGGACCTGGCTCAAAAGCCTATTCCCCGGAAACATAATAAAGAACACGTCTTTGACGCTGCGTAGCTGCCAAAGCGCCACAGAGTCGTGTTGCACGTGAAAGACGAGGACATGCCCGCCCGGGAAGCAATCGATCTGATGGGCAGGTAGAATTCAAAACTTGCAAAAGAAGACTGGCTCGTCATCCAGGGCAATGAAAGCAAAGGAGCCACCAGCGCCCATTTTGCTGCCCTTGTCAGCGAGAAAACCCTGCAGTGTTTGAAGGCCTGCGATCTTAGTCCTCATTGCGGGACTCAAAGAGCGTCGATCAAGACGCTCGAGAAGAACCGCACTGAGGGACGAGGAGCGTCCGAGGAAGACAAGTGAGCCCTTCAATGGCTCATGGGTCGATCGAAATCATTCAGATCAACTTACATCACAGTAAAAGTGCTTCGGCCATCCTATGCCGGACGCTTGCTGGGACGCAAATGCAACTTCTGCAATGAAACAAAAGAGGATAGTTTACACATCCTGTGCGACTGTTCGACATTAGCAGCGACGAGACTACGTTGGTGGGGCACTGCTTTCCCTACCGCTAGTCAAGTCAGGGAGCCAACAGATTTGTCAAGACTGGCAAAAAAGGCCGGACTAGAAATATAATACAAACCTCAAACAAGCGGAGCTACTACAACTCTAACTTGAGTTCGGTGGCATTGGGGAGGCCGGTCCCACCCTCCGCCTTGATTAATCGAATCTAATCTAATCGAACAATCCCATCCCATTTTTCTGGACCTACCTATACAGTGCTGTGTACTCAGGGAATCGTATCCTAATGCATGGGTTCCATATTTCGTGTATTTTATCCCATAAAATGAACACAAGGAAGTAAGGCCAATCACTTTACTAAGGGAAATAACGCATAAGCAGAATTTTGAAAACACCATGTAGTGACAAGGTATCCAGTCTAGTTTCGACTACTACTGAAGACTTGACCAACAATAAACACGTTTTAGCAGTCCACCTTGATGTGGGAGGGGTCTTTGGCGAAGTCACATGCCAAATACTGCTTCAATGACTTAGTAATGGTGGCTGTTCGTATAAGAAATTGAGTTTTATGGAATTTATCACTTTTGTGAGACATATTAGAAATAAATTGATACACTGATGTTATACTAAGTTGTACTATTTTTAATTAAACAGCGGTTCAATGCGCTACCCAATCTTTGTTTTCATCGAAAATGGTTCAACTGGATTCTTTAATTGAAGTTATTAGCTTCTGTAACATAGAAAATTATTCAAGACGTCCACTTGGAAGAATCTTTTCAAAATCTTCAGTGTTAGAATTTTTCTAGATTGCATTAAAGTTTGAAAAATTTCTGCCGTCTACACAACATCTGAAATGTCACCAATAACGTTTGATGGAAGATGAACGTTACGTTCATTTGGTGGATGGGAAAATTTCAGGGAATTGTGAGATGAAGGCTAATGTAACACGCGGAGACGATAAGACTAATTTATTAAATACTCGTGGTCAATCTCAATGCGGTCACAATTCTTCACACGTTGATTAATTGATAGTTTTACTGTGATGTACAGTCGAATAAATTTTAGGTCGATGTACATTTAGTTGTTTTGTCGAATCACCTTGGTGAGTTGCAAGAGGTGAGAAAACGAGATGATTTGAGTAGGGATTTTCACTTGATGATGTCCCGAATACTACTAACGTTGGGGGGGGGGGGGGGGTCGTGATTTTATGGTGAAATGTTTGAGTGATGACCATTGACCGACGGCTCGCGATCATTGCCGAAGATGTCCGATAATTTTGGTGAGTTACCGCCCGATTTTAACTTGATTCTAAACATCCCGGGGACAATTTGCCATCGAAGGTGGTGAATTTGTTCTGTTGATTCGTTGTTGATCCGCTTCTGGGTTGATTTCTGGCTGGTCTGTTGGCAACAGGCACAGCTTGGTAATGAGGCGATCACACGTGTTGAGTCTTGTTTCGTTTCGTACCTCTCTGGATTAGCAGTTCAGTCAGCGTGTCTGGTCACCTCTGAGCAGGCTGTCTTGACCGTTGCTACTCTGGTGACCCCACTGACTCCTGGGTGAAGTGCGATGACTCGTGCTAGTGGCCACCGTGATGATAGGAAGTTTTCATTAACCACTAGCACCATGTCTCCCACCTTAATGTTTTTCTGTCGGTGATTCTACTTGTGGATGCAGAAGTACCGTTGGAGTCACTCCTTTACCCATCTTGACCAGAATTGTTGAGTTTTCTGGGTGATCAGGTTCCACCCTTTCATCCTTCATGGGTTGTCATCCATGTAAGATGGCTCTGAGATGAGCTGAAGTCGCTCACTTATCAGGAAGTGTCCTGGGCAAAACGCTTGGCTATCGTCTGGGTAGTCAGACATCGGTGAGATCGGCCTCGAAATTAGACACGCCATCATCTATATCAAAACCGCGTTGAGTTCTTCATAGGTGAGTATCGTTAATCCTAGAAATCTTCTCAGATGATGTTTCGTTGATTTCATTGCTGCTTCCCGTTTGCCACCGCCATGAAATGCTCGTGGTAATCTGAAACTCCAGCGAGTTCCATTTTGTGCTACCTGGAGTTGTTGATTCTCTGGTGATTCTTGATGATAGAGTTGATGAAGGACTTTAGTAGCGCCTTCGAAGTTGATGCCATTGCCACTATACATGACTTGTGGGGTTCCTCTCCTCCTGCGATGAATGCGTCTGTGCATGGACGTGTGATCAGCTCCAGGTGCACTGCTGATATGCTTAGGCAGATGAAAACTGCGATGTGTACCGCGGCTGGTTGAGCATTTGTTGATCTCCACTTGAGAATGGGCATTGGACCAGCATAATCCACTCCCGTGTGGAGGAATGCTCTTGATCTTGAGATTCTTGTCGCGGGAAATTATTCCATCAGCTGCTGCGCTCCTTGAGCTCGATGTCTGGTACAGATGACACAGTGCAAAAGGTGAGATCGAACTGTGTCTCTTGCCGCCAATTATCCAGTATTTTTGGCGCGTGGTGGTAGGTTGAGTTCCTCCGTAGAAGGTTTTTTAGTGAACGTCCTCGATGACCAATGTGGTGAGTCGCGGGTGAATCTCTAGTTCCGCGTTTCTCAGCCGTTTTCTGACTCTTATAATTCCTGGCTCGTCTATAATAGCAGTCAGCTCGGCTAGCGGATTTTTTGTTGGTAGTTGATGGTCTCGCCTGAGGGTCATTATGGCTGAAGCAAAGAATTGTTGTTGATTTAATCTTACCCAGAATAGCCGAGCCTCGTTGAGTTCTTCAGGTGTGAGGACTGGCGTCTGGGGTGTTGGTTCTTTCCTGAACCTGTTGATTGCCCTGTTGATGGTTGGTGACACTTGCAGCCCCTTTGAAGGTGTTGAGTATCTTTCTAGCAAATCTACTAGAGCGTTGATGTTGCCCTCAACTGCAACTAGATGAGCTGGTGTTAGGTTTTCCTCGAGGGAGACTTCTGAAGGGATGTCGATTGATGATTGTGATCAGTGATGTGGCTCTTGCTTTAGCTAGTCAGGTTTCGACCGCCAAAGTGGATGTTCGATGAGTTGATGGGTTGAGATTCCCCTGGGGGCGTAATTAGCTGGATTGATTTTTCCACTGACGTGTTTCCAGGTTGAATGGCGCAACGTCTCTTATATTTCAGCGCCTCTGTCGTGGACAATATCCTTCCATTGTGAATGATGACTTGTGATCCAAATGAGGATGAGGAGAAGACACACTTATCACGACCTCTTTAATGAACGTGCAATTAATATGACTACGTTCACGAAAACTGCGTAGAATTCATCGACTACCCAAGCATGCCTTCTCTACCTGCTCACTTAACATAATTGCCAGAGTTTTAAGTTCATTAAATATTGAATTTCCACAATTATAAAAATGGATTACCGAGAAGAACGGCAATGACTCGAAACCTTCATTAATTGGCGACCCTCTCTCTGCAATAAATCTATCAGCTCTGTCAGTCTGTCCTCTGCGGGATTATTTTATCTGGGTAGCAGTAACACTGTGCAATGTTTTTCATGTGGCATAACATGTTCCGGATTGCTAGAAAGGGACGATCCACGTATCATTCACCGCCGGGTTTACGGCGACTGTAAAATGATTAAAATTAGCCATTCGGTAATGTTGCCTGTGGGATTGACCCGGTCTTCGTCCCAATAACTCGTGCAAGACAACGCGCGCTCCCATGTAGAAATTTCACAAATTTAAACCGCGAAATCAATCCTATTAATTCGATGAACCACACGACCCACTTCTACCGTAAGAATTTGAGAAATCCCTCATCGAGCCAGTATCGTCACGCGAACGATAAGTACAGCGACGGTGACGATATCAAGAATTACTCCTATGAACTCCCCAGTGCTTGCAACAAGCGACAAGGACGTTCCAGCGGCAGAAAGCATCGCACCTGCATAGTATATCTGGTGCAGGACTTGAAAATATTATTTTTTTCCTGCAGACATATAGTTACTTGCAAGGAGTGCTCAGAAAAACTAGCAGTTCGCTGTTTCTGACGAGAACCAATTAGAGGAAGAATAGAAGTATTCAACCCATAAAATCATCACGACTCATCTCTAAACCCTCTCCTCATTAACGATTACCATACTAGAATATTTTCATATCTTTCAACTAACGACTGGTCTCTTCATTCACTGGTTACGAGGAAAATACAACCACCAACAAAAAAATCAGCCAAGACCGCATTTAATTTAACAGGAAAAACAGAAAAAAATGCAGGCCAACATCGTGGACATCCTGATTCTGTTGGATGGGGAAAACCAAAGCTTTCCCAAGAAAATCGCTGTGGTCGGAGTAGAAAACTCCACTGTCGTGCACTGGACCATTAAATCTTGTCACCCGGCGTAAAAACTGCCGGAGAAAACTTTGCAAAGGAACCGGGATTACACACAACTGCGATACGGAATCGAGTGTGAAGAGGGAAAATCGGATTTTCCGCGGGTGGAGCAATTCCTCCGTAATTTACCACCCACTGCGACTAAAATTTATTCAGTAAACACCAAGAATACCGACGATTTAGAGACGATCATGTCATGTCAGATCGTCAACGCAACCGATGTGGTAGGATGCCACGATGCCTTACCATTTATTGAAACAAAATGCCTGTTTGACGGATTGAGGTGCCATCGTGATTATCAATACGCCCTCAATCACGTATCGAGAATGAAGGCATGTCTCGTGGACCGCGCCCGTATGCCCAATGATGCCCCCGATTAACCACACTTAAACTCTGACCACATATACGATAAAGTTTACTACCACCTTCGCCCTGCGGGATACCACATGTATGAAACGATTGTCTAGAAAAACGCACACACTCATATAAAAAAAAATAACACGAAAAATTAGTAGCACTCACTCGAACTCATGAAAACCCCAGGAAATCATTAAATTTGGAAACAAACACAAGAAACACAGGAAAATTCTGTGTTTCAGATGGGAATAGCTCTCCTTTTTTCCCTTCTGGGCATTGTCTACGGCGTATATGGATTCGTAGCGTATCACCGGGGAACGCCAAACGCAAATTTAACCACGATCTCTCTCCCGAACGTAAAGCCATATAACCTAGGGGTAAGAAAGCTGATAGTCACCGAAACTCATGTGAGATTGCTCCAATTATTAAGATGCCATCGCTTTAGAACAGGCATGGGCAAAGTCGGACCTTCGCGAGCTGGGGCCGTGAAACCCAATTAGACCCATTATTAGAATTACAATGCGCCAAATATGTGAAGCCCAGCGTAGTCAGGGTGGTAGTAGCAGTGTGCACGAAGTGGGGCGCAGTTAGACGGCAAAATTAAAAAACCTTACAGCCTAAAAATTCGAAAAAAAATTTCACCAATTCAATGTCAAAAATCCTCAGTTGTATCGAGGGTGGTTATTCAATCGTGATGGTGCCAGAAAATGATTCTTTCTGGGTTACCTTAGTAATGAGTAATTTTTGTATTATAAATTTCAAAAAATATGGTTGACATATGATGACATTTATAACTTTTCCCCGACCTCGGCCGGGGGTGGAGGATAACTATTACCTTCACCCGTTTCCATATTCGCATCCATATGATTCAACCGAATTAATGCGGGCGCCAACTTAACTTAACTAACTTTTTATGGCCAAAAGTTAACGAAAACGGAAAATACCGAAACGAGAGGAAGGAGGTGGGGTGCCCTACCTTGCCCGAGGTCAGCCGACCTCATCAAACCGAAAATCTCAAAATATCCGAAAATGAGGGCACGAAGGGACAGGGCGAGTGGGGTTACAACTCGTCCTCGCGACAATACAAAATCCGTAAAACCATAGAGTACACCAACCGGGGGGTGACCGTAAAACTACCCGCGAGAGGCTAAAGCCGATAACGAAGGGGCTGGAAGTGGGAAGGCCGAGAGCGTGGGGATTAGCTGACCCGATTGCACGCTATCGGGAGCGTGACTGGCCTACTAATTAGGCCCATTAAATTAGAGAGCATGTCCAGGCCGGGTAAAACCCTCACCCAGCAAACATCGCGCGAGGGGAGTATTGCTCCCACCCGGAGATCGTCAGCAGGGAGAGCGTAGCCCTCACCTAGAGAGCATGAACACTAATACGCGGCATTGGGAACATGCCGAGAGCCCGAGAGAGAGAGCTGCTAGTGGTCCACACTGGGAGCAGGCTGAAGCGGCTGTCGAATGAGTGAGCAGTCTGGGCACTATTGCCGATGCCCCTCCACTCTCGACTATGGCTGAATGCGCTGCCGTGTGCCGGGACGTGCCGCCCTCGCCTCAGGGAGGATATCCCTGACACTAGCTTCTCCTGCAGCGCGCCGAATTCGAATGTCGCCACTGACCCCTTCGAACAACCCCGTCGAAGGATCAGCCGTTCGAATTCCTATTCCCGAAACACTGGAAGAGGGAGACGACGCCCCCAGCGTGGAGCCAGTGGACTACTCAGAGGTCCAAGTGGTCTACACCAGACCACAGAGCGCCGTCACATAGAGCCAGGAGGATGACGTCCATCCTGTGAGGGAGATACCTCGCCCGTGGTTCTCCCGGACCACACCACTCGCGGAATTCGACTGCATTACACTAGATTAGCGATAATTTTTTTTTATATATTGTGACCTTGGCCGGTGAATTGAATATACAATACCTCCCAATCAAGGCACAATATTCGGGAATTTATGATAAGCGGAAAGCTTAGGAGAACATCTGAAATACTAAGAGAGAAGAGGGTTGTAACTGATGACTCGGGGGGAATATGTATGGATTGACTCTGTGTATTCCAAGACTCGTTACAAAACATTAACACAAGACATAATTCAGGCCTTCTGACTACTAATTAACTCGAGCGTGGGGGGTAAGGCCAAACTTGCGGCTACGCACAACACTATACAACAGAAAGAGGACACTAAATCTGCAAAAGGGTCAAAAGAAGGGGAAGGAAGTCACTGGAAAAGTGATAACTGATAGGGGGCTTAAATGACACACAAGAAAATTAATTTTATGGACGCTCACCGTTGGGGGGAAATTAATACGGGGCAGAGAAATTCGTGGGGGCAGTGAACAACAACGCGGCATGGCGAACAACAATGAACAGCAATGGGAATGGCGTCCCAGCAATCCTCCTGGATTTCCTCAGGGTTCCTATTCCTTCTTTCCTTCTTTTTCCGCGATTTCTCCGGAAATCCTCCCGAAACGATTTTGCCACACAATCATTTTCTCCAATCCCCTTTCAATAGTTCTCCCAATCGTTCCTCCACACTAGTTCCTCTTCTCTCAATAACCACTCTGTGTTATTCGGGGCTGTGACTCGTGGGTCAGCTGTGGTACGAGAGATGGTCGCCAATCATCCTTATTTCTTTCCCGATTATTGTGGGTAATAGTAGTCAATGGAGGACACTCGTCATCAGGTGTCCTTCTCCTTCTCACGGGACGACTTCTTCTTTGCAGGGTCGCGTGCATCGCATGCGGGGTCGCGTGCATGCCGTTCTCTTCGTTGATGCGTGAGGGCTGCGGCGAGGGGAAATAGAGACAGTGTAAGGAATATCTGGGGATGGGTTGCCCAACGGTAGCGAAAATAAGTAACTTAAACCTAACTTAACTTAACCTTTACTTTAGGGGGGGGGGGGGGGTACAAGATTCTGCCTCGTCACAATATATATATATACAATTTGTAAACCTAGCCATAGTCACCAATAATAACCTTTAGCCTTAATTATTTCACATGTATTAAAAGACAAGCAGTTGGCCACTCCTAACGGTAGAAGACATACGATTGTTACTTCACATGTTATTTATTCTTTTTTTCAAATTTTCAATTGCCATTGAATTTGCAACAAAATAAACTCATGTAAAAATCCCACAAGCCCAATTATTTCTTTAATAATTGCAATAAACGGTTTGATGGTTTTTATCCGTTATTCAAGTAACCATTGCACCTATAGCATTTTTCCATCAGATGATGTGTAAAGTAGACATCAAAAAACGCCCCCCAACTCAACGACAACTGATCGAATAATTTCGGACACTTCAGGGGTTCATCGGATCGGTGATGCGAGGGTCTCCACCGAGCTTGGGACCCCCAAAAACTATTAGTACAGTCAACGTCTTCTAATACGCACCTCAACTTTCCGTGTCAATTTAACCATTTACGCATCTCAACGATTTTCCGTGAGTGTCTCACCGACGCAGAACGAATTAGTCGTTTAATTAACGTCAATTACTCGTTTATATCAACATGTCTTCCATTGAATTTAATTCACTCAACGATTTCTCAACGTTCTTTGGATATTATTGTATATATTTGATAAGTGATTTAATTAGTTATCACGCGAAGTGTTTTATAAGTCGGTTTTCTTATTACTGGATCTCCTCTTCCCGATACCGTTTTCCAATTTTCCGATGCCCGACCACACAAAATCAACGTCCCTCATCAACCAGATGATTTTTGTTGCAAGTTCGATTTGCAACAAATAATAATCACCGGAAAAATCCTCAAAATCCAATTGTTCAAAAGTTCATCCCCTTCCCATTTATCCGATAATTAATTAATTTTTAATTATCTCACCAAGCGAGAGCCTCACGGCATTTCAGCAGCAGAACTTTTTTCTGTTAAATTTAATTAACAATCGTGGTATCTGAATTAATTAACAATTAAACAATTGTCTCAGAAAAGGACAGGACGATCGTTGTGATTTTGGGAATTTTTCCGAAAACCACGTTCTTCTTTAATGATCTCATAAACAATACGGGTTTCAGGATTTTTCTATTGATTAGTTCTTGTTACAAATCGAATTTGCAACAAAAATCATCCAATGGAAAAATGCTGTAGGTGTTGGAGGTTTTTGAGTGGAATATATGATCTGGAGAAGTCTGGGATAGTATATCAGTAACGGGTGAACGAAGGAGAACACTTCTGTTCGATTCG